>NC_055978.1:30551567-30564067 GCF_018492685.1 Alosa sapidissima | reverse complement strand
ACTAGGTGGTAAAACTGGCCTCTGAAGGAGGCGCTGTGCAATTTCAGGCAAATATGGCTGAATATGTGGAGGTATCTCACTGACAATGAGACCTGTTTCACAGTGACGTGTAAGTTGGATCCAGCTGTTGTAAAGTACAATAAGTACAGGTCTGCTATGGATAACCATCTACAGATCAAATACCTGCTGACAACAGCTAGCATTAGCAGTAATGTTAGCACCACACCGCTGGCCAACAGCTAGCATTAGCAGTAATGTTAGCACCACACCGCCGCCAACAGCTGGCATTAGCACCACACTGCTGCCAACAGCTAGCATTAGCAGTAATGTTAGCACCACAACGCTACCAACAGTTAGCATTAGCAGTAATGTTAGCACCACACCACTGCCAACAGCTAGAATTAGCAGTAATGTTAGCACCAGCACTGTACCTGTAGGCTACATAAGGAGGACTAGTCGACAATTATGAATAATTATATCAAGAAGTAAAAATCAATAGTTGTGAAACCCTATCTGTCTGTCTGTCTGTCCATCTGTTAGAAGTGGCCGAGAAGAGTCTGGTCCTGACTAGTCTAATTTGGACCATACTGATCTGTTGACAGCTGTGTGTGTGTGTGTGTGTGTGTGTGTGTGTGTCTGTCTGTCTGGCGTTACCCAAGGGAGATCGTAACTGAACTAGCAAATCTTGACCTGACGGATCCACTGCAGTCTCCTCTGTCTAATTATCGGTTCCGGCGCCGACGAGAGTAGCAGCATGTCAGGGTAGCTCTGTGTCTTTGTGGTTTTTTTCTACGTCTTTTGTTTACTTTTTACTTTGCAACTTTTTGGATTACACACTTTGAGGAGTGTTTTTATTCTATCCTATGGATACGGACATATGCAACGCTCCAGTGGCAGCAAACTTGTGTACACAAGGAATCAGCTGATCGCACTACGACAGAATGCTGGCTGTGTTCGCGACAACATCCCAGAGGAACTGTGGTGCTTTCTGGGTTGCAGAGCGGGAGTAAAAGTGAAGACGAGGCATCGGGAGAAGAAGTGGAGATACAAGCCCTCAGTTCCATCGAAACGTGAACTCACTGGCTAACAAGACTGACGAACTGGATGCCCTGGTAAGAAACCAGAAGCTGTACAGGGAATGTAGTTTGCTATGCTTTACGGAGACGTGGCTAACAAGCCATATCCCCACTTCTAACGTTGAGCTGCCCGGCTTCAGTTTAGCTCTTTTGGACAGAGACTGTAAACTTTCTGGCAAAAAGAAGGGAGGCGGACTGGTGCTGTACATAAACAATAGATGGTGCAAGGAAAAAGATGGCGTTCAGAGAGGGGGACATGGCACCCCTCCCCCACATGGCGATCACGAACAATGAGGAGACAACGACCTCAGTCAACAGCCATCAGACACACAGATCCCAGATGCACCCCTACCCCTTCCCTTACAACCCCCATCATCACAACAGATCAAGTGAGAGCTCAACTAAAGAAACTGCACACCAGTAAGGCAGCTGGGCCTGACAGACTGTGTCCAAGGCTACTCAAGGCCTGTGCTGCTGAACTGGGGGAGCCACTGAAGCACATCTTCAATTTGAGTCTACGCCTTGGACAAGTTCCAACACTGTGGAAGACGACATGTCTCACCCCTGTCCCTAAGAAGCCACACCCTAGTGAGCTTAATGACTACAGACCTGTCACTCTTACATCACATGTGATGAAGACAATGGAGTGGCTGGTCTTAGGCATGCTCAGACCCCAGGTACGCCATGCACTAGACCCGTTACAGTTTGCATACCAGGAGAAAGTGGGCGTGGACGATGCCATCACTTATCTTCTACACAGGACACATTCTCACCTAGACAAGGGGAAAAGTGCTGTGAGAATCATGTTCTTTGATTTCTCAAGTGCTTTTAACACCATCCAACCCCTCAGACTAGGAGACAAGCTCTTGCAGATGGGTGTGGATGCTCACCTGGTAACCTGGATTACAGATTACCTGACCGAGCGACCACAGTTCGTCAGACTGAAGAACTTTCTCTCTGACACTGCAGAGCAGGCTGTACTTCCTGAGGAGGCTGCGGTCCTTCAATGTGTGCAGCAAGCTCCTCAGGATGTTCTACCAGTCTGTTGTTGCCAGCGTCCTCTTCTATGCAGTGGTATGTTGGGGAGGAAGCACAAGGAAGAAGGATGCTGGGCGAATTGACAGGCTGGTAAGGAAAGCTGGCTCTGCAGTGGGAGCTGAACTGAAGTGCATCACTTCAATATCTGACAAAAGGACCCTGAACAAACTGATCAACATCTTGGACAATGAGTGTCACCCACTCCACAGCACTATTGTTAAGCAGAAGAGCCTGATCAGCTGGAGACTTCGCTCACTGCCTTGCACAACAGACAGACTGAGGAAGTCATTTGTCCCCAGGGCCATTGAAGTGTTCAATGCTTCACCTAAGGGAAGAGGAGAGATAGACTTCTCTGCATAGTCTGTCTGCCTCTTCACCCCCTCCATGTTTGGATACTGTCTGTCCACTAGCCACTTTTTACCACTGTCTTTCTGCCTCACTGTTTGCGTGCTATATTAGCACATTAGCACATATGCATAACCCCTCCCTCCATGCCACAGCTGAACTGTGGCCACACTTATACCTTTTCTTAATATAGTTATATATATAGATATATAGATATATAGACTTTATTCTTGCACTGTTGGACTTACTCATTTGCACTATCACCATGACACTCACTCACACAGAGCACCTTACCTTACCTTACCTTACTATGCACAGAGAATCACAGGCTCAGTCCCTGCCTCAGTCATTGCAAGCGCCTCTTGATTGATTAATCACCCACTATGTGGATACTGTTTTTAGAATTGATTTAGATTAAGTGTTAGTTAGTATAATTTGTATTTTAGTATATTTAGTATATTCTTTATCTTCTACTGTCCTTATTGCTTAGTTGTGTTTTTTATATTATATACTTTTAAATACTTTTTCTGCTGTTAGTGAATGTGTGTGTATTGTCTGTATGCTACTGAGACCTTGAATTTCCCCTGGGGATCAATAAAGTATCTATCTATCTATCTATCTATCTATATGGGCAGGGGCAGACAGACACACACACAGCCTTTAGTTCTTCTTGTCACCCAAAGAAAACACACACACACATGCTCTCACACTCACAGGTATAGTCATTCACACACACACACACACACACACACACACACACACACACACACACACACACACACACAGACACACACACACACACACAGACACACACACTCAGACACTCAGACACACACACACTCAGACACACACACACACACTCAGATACACACACACACACCTGGCTATGCGATGTGATGAGGGACTCAGAGGAGCACCTACAAACGCGTCTCCTCCTCTCCTGAAGGCAGATGACAGGGATGGTTCTGTGTGTGTGTGTGGGGGGGGGGGGGGGGGGGCTCCAGGGATGGCAGGAGGCTGGAGGCTATAACTAGATGAAGTGGCAGCTGGAAGTCGCGTTACACACACACACACACATACACACACACACACCCGCCTTTTCCTCACCAACTTTCTCTCCTTTCCTCTCTCCTTTCTCCTTGACTTGATGAACTCTGACTGCCCTAACACACACACACACACACACACACACACACAATAAGTCCCGACAGGGCGAACCGGACCCCGACGCTCGGAGGGGTCTTGTTCCGCCCTAAAGGGACTTATTTTCCCAGTAATGACCGGCGTTCTATACATTATCCCGCTTATTACACGGCTACTTGCCAAAACGAAATAATAAACTCCCCACGATATGACTTTAGCCTACATAGCCTAGCCTATTTGTTACCGTTCATCGTGGCATTTGCTGAGAAACAAATAGTTCGCAACAACACACACTGAATTTGAATCAAACATTCTTTAGAACACTGCTGATCAACCGTCTGCTTTCACTTTTGAATGAAGTTCCAGTCCTTGCGTAGTGATATAAAAGACGTATCAGAAGCACAAAACCTGTTGCCATTGACAGCGGTAATTATATATTTGCAGTGGTAATTACATGTATATATTTTACCATAGAACTTCAAGCCAATGGAGCGTTCTACTTGTCTTGTGAAGAGCCGTGTAATAAAACAGTTTATTATGTTACTAATGACCAATACAACAGTTTATTATGTTGCTAATGATTAGCCATGCCGCCAATATACAGCGGGGAAAATAAGTATTGAACACGTCAACATTCTTTTCAGTAAGTATACTTCCTGTGAGGATATTTGCATGAAATTGTCTCCAGCAAGGGCGTAGGTTTGGTCTGAGCTTTGGTGGGGACACTACCCAGGCCCCCCCCCAAAAAAAATAAAATAAAATAAAATAAAATAAATAAATAAATAATGTATGATGCGTGCCTGACTTTAACTTTGATGCATTACCTACTGATGCATATGCAGTAAAACATTTAGTCAAGACACCATGTCAAAACACCATGTCAAAATGTACCTGCAAATGTAGCCCTGAATCTTCTCTATCTGCGCAACAACCTGACCGGGTTCCTCTGTCACTTTATAAATAAAATATTGATGTCATGAGCAGTGACATAGCACGACTCAAATCTCGAAGAAGACCAGTAGTATTCAGACCAGTATAAGAAGACCAGTAGTATTCACTAGGTCTAACTAGCCTATAACTAGCTAACACTAAAAAATCAATTAACCACCATGTCCTTATTCAAGAACCTGCTGCTGAGTGACCCTGCCACACCACCAATGTCTGATAAAGGGAGCGGCTGGGTTGCTTTTTCTGTCATCTGACAAAGTAACAAATCGATTGCCATTATGAGTGAGAAAACGTTTGGAAACAATGTTTTGCATTCATGTTCTATCTCCACCACATCAAGCCCATAGAAATGCATTTGTTTTCACTGACATCCTTGTGTTTTTGCCATTTTCATTCATTTCAGCAAATATTTATAGCAATGCTGGTTAAAAGCATGCATTCCCTTTCCTTAGTAGTAACCATTGTCATAGTACACAAATGCCATCGCGATCTATCTGGTATTTGGTCGATTCCAACGTCCATTTAATAGGCTATACACATATATCACTGTCAACTAAATGTGTACCAAAAAACGAAGTTTCTGGCATTTCTATGCCTTGAACTAGCACATAATATTATGACTCAGGCCTACACTAGCTTCTGATGTCCTACACTAGCTTCTGATGTCCTCCACTAGCTTCTGATGTCCTCCACCTTTCTTTTCTTGCCCAACATCCTCGAATCCACAGCCAAGCAAAGATTGTAGAGCTAAGATCTTTGCAGCCAAGTGTGCCAAAAACTTCTAATCGACAGCATAGGCTACAGCGAGCTAAGCCAATCAAAAAACAAACCTGTCTCAAAGACATATTTTGGGTGGTGGTACTGAAGTGGGAAATTATTTGAACCCTTTGCATGAGGCGCATTTTTCCGTTTTGACCTGAATATTGGTGGGGACATTTCAGTCGTTATTTGATATTGGTGTGGACACGTCCTTCAGACCCCACGCAAATCTACGCCCTTGTTCTCCAGACATTAGTATTAACTTTGGTAATCCACACAACCCACACAAAATCCAAAAATGAATGTCCATAAGTAGAGTTATGAGTAAAAAAGTGGAATGGCATAGGAAAAAAGTATTGAACACGCTAGAAAAAGCAGTACACAAAGGCAAGGAACGAGCTGGAATCTATACGTAGTTAGAGAGTAATTATCCCTCCTATCTGTGCAAATTAATATAAGCTGGGTTAGTACATATTGATGAGCTTTAAAAAGGTTTTTCGTTACCAAGGTGTCACACAAGAAACATTTCATGATGGGTAAAAGCAAAGAGCTCTTCCAAGACCTTTGCAACATTATTGTTGCAAAACATATCAACGGAACTGGTTACAGATGCATTTCAAAACTTTAGAATCATCCAGCAAGCAGTATTGGAGCCATTATCTGCAAGTGGAAGGAACATCACTGCATCATCAACCGGCCATGCACAGGATCTCCTCACAAGATTTCTGACCAGGAAGTCAGAAGGATAGTCAGAAGAGTAGCCCAAGAGCCAAGGACCGCTCGGAGAAAGCTCCAGTAAGACTTGGAGGCAGCAGGTACAATTGTTACAGAGAAAATCATAGGTAATGCACTCCACCGCCATGGCCTCTATGCACGCTCACCCCGCATGACTATGACTGAAGAAAAAAATGTTGAAGCTCGTTGAAAGTTTGCTACACAACATTTGGACAATCCTATGACATACTGAGAGAATGTATTCTGGTCAGGCGAGAGCAAAACTGACTTTTTGAATGTCATACTACACACCATATTTGGAGGAGAAATGGCACTGTGCATCACCCTAAAAATACCCTACCAACAGTGAGGTTTGGATGTGGAGGCATCACGGTATGGGGCTGTTTCTCATGGTACTGGCGGACTTCATACAGTTGAAGGAATGATGAATGGAGCCATTTTTTCTGGGAGAATCTTGCCTTCCACCAGGACAATGAGGATGAGACATGGCTAGACCTGACAGCAGGAAAATGATCCAGGCCGGTTCGATCCCCGACCAGTAGGAACGGCTGAAGTGCCCTTGAGCAAAGCACCTAACCCCTCACTGCTCCCCGACCGCCGCTGTAGCAGGCAGCTCACTGCGTCGGGATTAGTGTGTGCTTCACCTCACTGTGTGTTCACTGTGTGTTTCACTAATTCACGGATTGAGATAAATGCAGAGACCAAATTTCCCTCACGGGATCAAACGAGTATATATAATAATATATATATATATATATATATATATATTTAATAATAATCCAAAGCATTCAGCAAAGGAAACTCTCCATTGGTTTCAGAGACAGGAAATCAAGGCGCTGACTTAAACCCAATGAACAGTTTTGGAAGTTACCTAAAGATCAGGATTTACAAGAGGGACCCCTGGAATCTTCAATATTAAAACACTGTCTGTTTAAAAGAATGGGCCAAAATCACACCTGAATACTGCGACTGATTAGTTTCGTCATACAGGAAATGCCTTGAAACTCTCATTACAAATAAAGGCTTTTCCACAGCGTATTTAAGAAATTTCAGTAGGCGTGTTCAATACTTTTTTCCTGTGGCATTCTACTGTATTGCATGATATTCTCAGGGTCCCTGCAATATAAATGGTACTGACAGTAGTTTTGAGAACATGCCGGGACCCAGTAAGCCCATGACATTCTCTATTCCTGTATTGACAAGAAATAGAACACAAATGCATCGAGCTTATAGGGTAAACCAGTCCAATCTCCTACCCGTACCACATCAACCTCAGATTTCCCCCATGGATCATATTTCCCCAACACTTACAGCAAAACTAGCACTCCTAAATATCAGATCTCTTTCAAACAAATCATTCTTAATTTATGATCTAATTTGCACACACAACCTTGATTTTTTACTTTTAACTGAGACATGGTTAGATCAAGCAAACAGTGCTGCTACTCTCATCGAATCAGCTCCCCCAAACTTCAGTTTCTTGAGTGCTACCAGAGCAAATAAAAGAGGTGGGGAGATAGCCACAATTTTCAAGACGTCTTTTCAGTGCAATCAGTCGTCATTCGGTGACTTTACTTCATTTGAATATCTGTGTGCATGCATTAAGTCTTCTCCTCAGATTTTATTACTGACAATTTACAGGCCTCCAAAACATTCAGCTAAAGTTTTTCTTGAAGAGCTAGGTGAACCGCTATCAGTCATTTGCATGGAGTTTGACTGTCTCATTAGATCAGGGGATCTAAACTTGCATGTGGATAATCCCGAAAACAATTACGCCAAGGAATTCATTGCACTAATCGATACTTTCTCCCTAACACAGCATGTACAGGGGCCAACACACTCTCTCGGCCATACCCTCGACCTTGTTATCACAAAGGGTCTCGATGTCTCTACAGCTGTTAAAGACCTGGCCTTATCCGATCATTTCTGCGTGTTCTTTGATGTGTCTATGTCCCCACACAAAAACACAGCTATGATTGTAAAAAGGAGAATCATAAATGATCAGACAAGTGCTCTCTTTGAGCAAGCACTTTACCTAAAGTCAAGTCAACTGTCAGACTCTGTAGAAGACTTATTTGATCACTTTAATGCAAAAATGGCAAACATTATGGATGACATTGCTCCATTACAATTCAAGAAAGTTAAGGACAAACAGAAAGCACCATGGAGGCAAAATCCAGCAGTTAAACTTCTAAAAAGAGAGTGTAGGAAGACTGAAAGAAAATGGCGTAAATACAAACTTCAGATCCACTATGAAATCCATAAAGAGATGCTCCGCACATATAACTCTGAAATATGCAAAGCAAGACAGTCTTTCTTTTCTAACATTATTAATAGAAGTTCAA
Source organism: Alosa sapidissima (assembly GCF_018492685.1). Lineage (NCBI taxonomy): Eukaryota > Metazoa > Chordata > Actinopteri > Clupeiformes > Clupeidae > Alosa > Alosa sapidissima. The sequence goes on along the minus strand of NC_055978.1, from coordinate 30,555,678 downwards.
ATAACACTCGTATTCTATTTTCAACTGTTGATAAGTTAACAAATCCCCCCTCACAATTAGCGCCTGAACTTCTCTCAACTAATAAATGCAATGAGTTTTCATCTTTTTTTAAAGGTAAAATTGACAAAATTAGATTCAACATATCTGCTCAATTACAAATTCAACAACCTGAACTTCCAGCAACAAACAGAGGGAAACTAAACTTGATGTCAGAGTTCAGCTTGATAGACTACGAAACACTTGCAAACGGTACAGAATCTCAGTTCTTCCACATGTGTCTTAGACACTCTGCCTACCAATTTCATCAAAACTGTTTTTCACCTCATAGCGGTGGATGTCCTTCAAATTGTAAATGTATCACTGCTGTCTGGCACTTTTCCTAAGTCACTGAAAACAGCTGTTATAAAGCCACTTCTCAAGAAGAATAACCTGGATGCCTCCATGCTAAACAATTACAGGCCCATATCCAATCTACCTTTTATTGGCAAAATTATTGAAAAAGTAGTCTTTAATCAATTAACCACCTTCCTAACATCAAATGGGTATTTTGATTACTTTCAGTCTGGTTTTCGGGCAAATCACAGCACTGAAACAGCTCTCATTAAAGTTTCTAATGACAAACACCTCAACACAGATTCAGGTAAAACATCAGTCCTAGTGCTACTGGACCTTAGTGCAGCATTTGACACTGTTGATCACAATATTTTACTACACAGACTAGAACACTAGGTTGGATTTACAGGCATAGTTATCAACTGGCTAAAATCATATCTACAAGAAAGGAGCTTCTTTGTTGCCAACAAAGTACCTCAACACCAACGTCCTTGACCTGTGTTGTTCCCCAGGGGTCGATCTTGGGGCCACTATTATTCAACCTCTATATGCTCCCACTTGGACACATCATTCAAAATAATTAGATTTCATATCATAGCTATGCAGATGACACACAAATTTACTTAGCTCTATCACCAAACGACTATGGTCCTCTTGAATCTATGTGTCAGTGTATAGAACAAATCAAGACCTGGATGTCTCAAAATTTTCTTCAGCTGAACAAAGAAAAAACTGAAGTAATTATATTTGGTAAAAATGAGGAAAGACTTAGGGTTGCCACTTTCCTTGACACAAAAGGGTTGAGGGCAAAGGATACTGTTAAAAATCTTGGTGTATTAATTGACAGTGATCTAAATTTCAACAGCCACATGAAAGCGATAACTAAATCAGCTTTTTACCACCTCAAAAATATTGCCAAACTCAGAGGGCTGATGTCAAAACATGACTTAGAAAAACTCATTCATGCATTTATCTCCAGCAGGGTTGATTACTGCAATGGACTGTTCACAAGCCTTCCTAAAAAGACTATTAAACAGCTTCAGGTGATACAAAATGCAGCAGCTAGGATTCTAACAAAAACTAAAAGAACTGACCACATTACTCCAATTCTTAAGTCCTTGCACTGGCTTCCAGTAAGTCACAGAATTGACTTTAAAGCACTATTGCTTGTTTATAAATCAGTAAATGGAGCAGGACCTAAATACTTGTCAGACATGCTTCAGCAGTACACACCTTCTCGTCCTCTCAGGTCCCAGGTGAAAAACCTGCTAGTAAAACCTACAGTTAGAACTAAACATGGTGAAGCAGCTTTTAGCTGCTATGCGGCTCAGCTGTGGAACCAACTTTCGGATGACATCAAAAAGGCCCCAACTGTAGCCAGTTTTAAATCTAGACTTAAGACCAAACTGTTCTCAGATGCTTTCTGCTAACTGTGCCGAGTTACAAATTCTGAATCTGCCTTGATAATTATTCTACCTTGTCTTTTATTACTTTTTTTACTACTTTTGCCTTTGTTTTTGCTTACTAATTATTTTTTATTTTTAAATGATTTTACCTTGTGTTTTATGTTTTCTTTTTATTATGATCTTTACCTTTTAACTATTCTTTGACTATATTGCCCTTCTATGCTTTTATTTGTTATTATTGTTTTTTTTTTTTATGTAAAGCACATTGAATGACCTCTGTGTATGAAATGCGCTATATAAATAAACTTGACTTGACTTGACTATATTATAGGAGATCAGTGTGTGTGTGTGTGTGTGTGTGTGTATGTGGGAGATTATAAGAGATCAGTGTGTGTGTGTGTGAGAGAGAGAGTGTGTGTGTATGTGGGAGATTATAGGAGATCTGTGTGTGTCTATGTGTGTGAGTGTGTGTGTGTGGGAGATTATAGAAGATCAGTGTGTGTGTTTGTGGGAGATTATACGAGATTTGTGTGAGTGTGTGTGTATATGTGGGAGATTATAGGAAATCTGTGAGTGTGTGTGTGAGAGTGTGTGTGTACGTGGGAGATTATAGTAGATCAGTGCCTGCGTGTGTGTGTGTGCAGGAGATTATAGTAGATCAGTGCATGCATGTGTGAGAGAGTGTGTGTGTGTGTGTGTGTGTGTGTGTGTGTGTGTGTGGGAGATTATAGGAGATCAGCAGAATTCATATGTACTGTATACTTACAGTACATACAGCACAAATAGCAAAGTATTTGTGCTGTAGTCTGTTGGCAGATGTATCTCTCTCTCTCTGTCACAAACACACACACACACATACACACACACACACAGACACACACAGACCAGACAATTAGCACTAGACCACGTCCTCAACACATCTTCAGTGAAAGGGTGAGTGTGTGAGCAGAGGACAGCAGGAGACAGCAGGAGACAAGTGTGTGAGCGTGTTCAGGATTGAACCCATCAGCGGTGTGTCACCAAGCACACAGAAGCACACAGAACAAAAGTGTGTGTTCAAAAGTATGTGTGTGTGTGTGTGTTCTTAATATCTACCAACCTTGAAACTGTTGTTAGGCATGACTGGACGAGTGGCAGCACACAAGGGCGTGCGACCAAGAGTGTGTGTGTGTGTGTGATGGAGATAGAGAGAGAGAGAGTGAGACCAAGGCTTCTATTCTAAATGAAAAAGAGAAAGTTTATTGAAGATGACAAAGGCCACCGCAGCTGAATAGAAGAAAGGAAAGTGTGTGTGTGTGTGTGTGTGATGGAGATGTTGTGTGTGTTTTTGACCCAGAGTGCATCTGTGTGTGACTGTGTGTGTATACATGTATGTGCATGTATGTTTGTGTGTATATGTGTGCGTGTATGTTTGTGTGTATATAACTATGTATATGTGTGTGTGCGTGTATGTTTGTGTGTATATAACTATGTATATGTGTGTGTGCGTGTATGTTTGTGTGTGTATAACTATGTATATGTGTGTGTGCGTGTATGTTTGTGCGTATATAACTATGTATGTGTGTGTGTGCGTGTATGTGTGTGTGCATATAACTATGTATATGTGTGTGTGCGTGTGTGCACAGAAGAGAAAGAGAAACTCACACATTCACATTAACAAACACACACACACACACACACACACACACACACACACTAACATCCCTTATATCCAGGTACTCTACTGACTTACTTTGTATCTGTTCCGGATTTTCAAACACACACACACACACTTCAGTTACTCTCTCTCACACACACACACACACACACACTTCAGTTACTCTCTCTCTCTCTCTCTCTCTCACACACACACACACTTCAGTTACTCTCTCACACACACACACTTCAGTTACACACACACACCGCTGTTAAACACACTATCTGCACATTTGACCTCCCAAAAACACACACTCTTCTGTTAGTCCAGGAACACACACTTTTCCGTTAGTCCAAGAACACACACTCTTCCGTTAGTCCAAGGCTGTGTGAACATCTGGCCTCTTGTGTGAAGCTGCAACTAACAGCAAATGCGCACACACACACACACACACACACACACACACACACACACACACACAGTAGTGCTTTAACTCAGCAAAGTGCTTTAACTCAGCAAAAGTAACAAGCAACAACTAGCTATTCATTATAGCCACATCTTATAAATTCACCAACTGTAACAAGCAGTGACTAGATATTCATTATAGCCACATCTTATAAACTCACCAACTGTAACAAGCAGTGACTAGCTATTCATTATAGCCACGTTATAAACTCACCAACTGTAACAAGCAATGACTAGCTATTCATTATAGCCACGTTATAAACTCATCAAC
>NC_055978.1:30531567-30546567 GCF_018492685.1 Alosa sapidissima | reverse complement strand
AACAATGACATGGTAAGACTACATTAAGGAGAATATCAATAATAAACAATAATATCAAATTAATCAACAGCCTAATTAAAATAAAACAATATTATACAAACCATAACACATAAGCTCATTTACTCACTCATTCATTTATTTACTCACTTATTCACTCTTTCATTCTGGGTGATGATCTAACTTTAACCTTCTTCAAACCTTTCTGGAACTTTTTAAAAATATTATTTATTACTTCATAACTGATTATTATTCAAATGTGAATTATATAAACTAGCTGTGTTAGCAAAGCTAGTGTATTCTGTGGCTACCAATGACATCTCTGTGTTGTGTTAGCAAAGCTAGCGTATTCTGTGGCTACCAATGACATCTCTGTGTTGTGTTAGCAAAGCTAGCGTATTCTGTGGCTACCAATGACATCTCTGTGTTGTGTTAGCAAAGCTAGCCTATTCTGTGGCTACCAATGACATCTCTGTGTTGTGTTAGCAAAGCTAGCGTATTCTGTGGCTACGCCCTGTCCGGCGTCCGGCGCAGCCTCAAGCCAGAAACTCATTTGATCTCCTTTTTGGAGTTACGCTAGACTTCTAGAATCTTTGCTCGGACGCAGCATAGCATTTCTCAAACTATGGGCCCTGGTCAAATTATGCCCGGTGCTTCTGCCACTTTGTTTTATAATTTGCTGCGCAATTTATGAAGGAATCATGGACAGACAGAAAAAGAAAACAAACGTTTTCACAATCAGGAGGAAATAGGCTACATGTTAAGTTGATCTGTTTGCATCTCTCCAGCGTGTGTTGCTGAGCTGGCCCACCTAACAGGGAAGTGACCCCTATGTGTCTGCGGGGAACATAGGACCCGGGGAACATAGGTACGCTCCCCATGTGTTCTGCTGCTGCCAAAGGCGGTTCTCCTCCGGGATCCCAGAGGCAGGACGGAGCCTCTTGGGGTGAGTGTGGATTTATGACATTCTCAGGCTTCCCTGCAGGAGCGGAACCAGGCTCAGCTGTGGTGGAACGGTTAAAGAAGAATCCATCATCAATATTGACACTCTTTTCTCCATCCGAGGCAGCTGACTGAACTTACACACACACCCGCACACACAAGCACAAACACAGGTGTGCAGGCAACTTTCTCTGACACTACTACTACTTTTATATAACAGAGAGCATTGAACTAAAAGAATGCCATTCATTACTGATTTCTTACTAAATTCACCTGTCATGGTAGTTCCTGATGACCAAAGCAATTACATAAAACAGGGCTGAACTCATGTTCTTTCCCGAGCCACTGACCAAGACTCAATGCACAATAGCTCATTATCAGTTTTCAGATGAAACGCGCACACACACACACACACACACACACACACACATAGACCAGACATTTAGCACTAGACCATGTCCTCAACACATCTTCAGTGAAAGGGTGAATTGTGTGTAGAGAGAGCAGCAGACTCGTCTGAAGCGGGAGATGAGTGTGTGTGTAGGTTTGAAAGTGTGTGTGTGTAGTGTGTGTGTGTGCTGAAAGTGTGCAGGATTGAACCCATCTATGGGTTGTCACAGAGCATCAGCAAAGTGATTTTACTTGTTTAATGTTTATGCCAATAAAGAACGGAGAGAAAAGTGACAGGTTTAGTAATCTATGAAGATTGCTGTGCTGCTGTACTACTGTGCTGCTGTGCTATTGTGCTGCTGTACTACTGTGCTGCTGTACTACTGTGCTGCTGTGCTATTGTGCTGCTGTGCTATTGTGCTATTGTGCTGCTGTACTACTGTGCTGCTGTGCTATTGTGCTGCTGTACTACTGTGCTATTGTGCTGCTGTGCTATTGTGCTGCTGTACTATTGCGCTATTGTGCTGCTGTGCTATTGTGCTGCTGTACTACTGTGCTATTGTGCTGCTGTACTACTGTGCTATTGTGCTGCTGTGATATTGTGCTGCTGTACTACTGTGCTATTGTGCTGCTGTGATATTGTGCTATTGTACTACTGTGCTATTGTGATATTGTGCTACTGTGCTATTGTGCTGCTGTGCTATTGTGCTGCTGTACTACTGTGCTATTGTGCTGCTGTACTACTGTGCTATTGTGCTGCTGTGCTATTGTACTACTGTACTACTGTGCTATTGTACTACTGTGCTATTGTGCTGCTGTACTACTGTGCTATTGTGCTGCTGTACTACTGTGCTATTGTGCTGCTGTACTACTGTGCTGCTGTACTACTGTGCTGCTGTGCTATTGTGCTGCTGTACTACTGTGCTATTGTGCTGCTGTACTACTGTGCTATTGTGCTGCTGTGCTATTGTGCTGCTGTGATATTGTGCTGCTGTGCTATTGTACTACTGTGCTATTGTGCTGCTGTGATATTGTGCTACTGTGCTACTGTGCTATTGTGCTGCTGTACTACTGTGATATTGTGCTGCTGTGCTATTGTGCTATTGTACTACTGTGCTATTGTGCTGCTGTGATATTGTGCTACTGTGCTGCTGTGATATTGTGCTACTGTGCTATTGTGCTGCTGTACTACTGTGCTACTGTGCTATTGTGCTGCTGTACTACTGTGCTATTGTGCTGCTGTGCTATTGTGCTGCTGTGCTATTGTACTACTGTGCTATTGTGCTGCTGTGCTACTGTACTACTGTGCTATTGTGCTGCTGTGCTATTGTACTACTGTGCTATTGTGCTGCTGTACTACTGTGCTATTGTGCTGCTGTGCTATTGTACTACTGTGCTATTGTACTACTGTGCTATTGTACTACTGTGCTATTGTGCTGCTGTACTACTGTGCTATTGTGCTGCTGTACTACTGTGTTGCTGTGCTATTGTGCTGCTGTACTACTGTGCTATTGTGCTGCTGTGATATTGTGCTGCTGTGCTATTATACTACTGTGCTATTGTGCTGCTGTGATATTGTGCTATTGTGCTGCTGTGCTATTGTGCTGCTGTGTTATTGTGCTGCTGTGATATTGTGCTGCTGTGATATTGTGCTACTGTGCTGCTGTGCTATTGTGCTGCTGTGTTGTGCTGCTGTGCTACTGTGCTGCTGTGTTATTGTGCTGCTGTGCTATTGTGCTGCTGTGCTATTGTGCTGCTGTGTTATTGTGCTGCTGTGATATTGTGCTATTGTGCTGCTGTACTGTGCTACTGTGCTGCTGTGTTATTGTGCTGCTGTGCCATTGTGCTGCTGTGTTATTGTGCCGCTGTGTTGTGCTGCTGTACTGTGCTATTGTGCTGCTGTGTTATTGTGCTACTGTGCTATCGTGCTGTTGTGTTATTGTGCTGCTGTGCTATTGTGCTGCTGTGTTATTGTGCCGCTGTGTTGTGCTGCTGTGCTATCGTGCTGTTGTGTTATTGTGCTGCTGTGCCGCTGTGTTGTGCTGCTTTACTGTGCTACTGTGCTATTGTGCTGCTGTGCTACTGTGCTATTGTGCTGCTGTGTTATTGTGCTGCTGTGTTGTGCTGCTGTACTGTGCTACTGAGCTGCTGTGTTGTGCTGCTGTGCTATTGTGCTGCTGTACTGTGCTGCTGTACTGTTGTGCTACTGTGCTATTGTGCTGCTGTGTTATTGTGCCGCTGTGTTGTGCTGCTGTGCTATCGTGCTGTTGTGTTATTGTGCCGCTGTGTTGTGCTGCTGTACTGTGCTACTGTGCTATTGTGCTGCTGTGTTGTGCTGCTGTACTGTGCTACTGAGCTGCTGTGTTATTGTGCTGCTGTACTACTTTGCTATTGTGCTGCTGTGCTATTGTGCCACTGTGTTATTGTGCTGCTGTGATATTGTGCTACTGTGCTGCTGTGATATTGTGCTGCTGTGCTACTGTACTGTGCTGCTGTGTTATGCTGCTGTACTACTGTGCTACTGTACTGTGCTGCTGTGCTATTGTGCTACTGTGTTATTGTGCTGCTGTGATATTGTGCTGCTGTGTTATTGTGCTGGTGTGCTATTTTGCTAATGTGCTGCTGTGCTATTGTGCTGCTGTTATGGCTTTGCAGCACTGTACCCATGCTGTCTCTTGTCCACAGAACCCTGAGTACTGATTGAAACTAATGTTATCCGACATGCTAACTTGTGGGTTAGGGTTTAAAACTAATGTTATCTGACATGCTAACTTGTGGGTTAGGGTTTGAAATATACTAACATGTTAGCTTATGTCTTTTAGTAATATTATTATCCATGTGGTGATTTTTGTGGGGTGCTGTCCTGGATTGCATAACTACATCGTACACAACATGAGTTAGTTTTGGAATTTACTTTTATTTCCATTGGTTTTGTTGTCTTTAGAATTAGGTTTTGAATTTCAATTTCCATAACCTGACGATTTTTTATGGATTTGAAAAAGCTTAACTTCCATAACAAAACAATCTTAAGTGTTGAATCTTAAAGATGTTTATGTCACCAGCCGCAGGAAGTAGAAAGAGTGGACGCTGATTCCATCTGCACATACTAAGCCTTTTATTAATACAGGACCGCATGCTACAGAGACTGTACAGCATAGACATTTATTCATTACAAAAAACATCTCCAATGATGAAAAACAAAAAAACAAAACAAAAATAAAAACAGAGAAATATACAAAGAAAAAAAGCCAAATGAAGAGAGAAACGGAAGGAGGAAGAGGGAGGAGCATAAAACATCACAGCCGTTAGGAAACATTCAAAGGACTGGTCTTCAGCGAAGGGGAAGCAGAGGATGGAGCGAACAGCCGCGTCATGTAACCTACTATGGCACCCCATGGATGATTCTCTTGTAGCTTTTTTTTTTTCTTTTTCGTTTTTTTTTTTAAACAGCTTCTTACAACATCAACATGCCTGTTTTTCTATCTACCTATATGTAGTAGTGTACTTAAAAGTGGCAGTTTGTCTGTGTGTGTTTACTTCATTATTGGACAGTTTAATGGACCTCCTAATATACACCATTTGCCCGCTAGGGTTTTGTACAGTGTGGTGCCAGGCGACTTTATTCCGTTTTAAAATTTTTAATATTTGACAATCTGCTACCAAACACATTTGTTATAGCAACATTTATACTACATACATAGCAATCTATGTAACGTCACAGCAAAGTATGGTTAAAAAAATAAACAAAACAAAAAACAAATAAAAACAAAAACGAGGATCGACGACAACAACGAATAGAGAACGGAAACCCGAGTGCATCGGAAGGGGGAGTGAAATTATCACAAAATTTTGGCACGGAAAAAATCTGTACACGATTCTACAGTCCTTGAGACGCAAGACTGTATCATAAAAAACAAACAAGGGCTTTTAAACTCTTCATCAACTACTGGAGACACCAAACCAACCATCCCTGTTTTCAAGTGTTCTGTTTTTTTTTCCTCTAGTGTAGAATGGCTTCTAGTGTTAAAATGATGGAGGTCAGCTCACAAGTGGAATCCAAGATGTCAGATGAACAAAAAAGTTTTCAAAAATGGTTTCAACCGTATATAAAATGGGGTCAGCGTGTGCTCAAGTGTGTGCATGTACGTATAGTGTCTGTATCTGTGTCTGTGTATATATATTAATATATATCACTCGCACATTTCTTTTATAAAGAAAAGGAAAAAGACAGAGGTATTGGAAAAGGGACAACATACAAGATACAACAAGCATTCTCTAACTTAATAAATACTACTGGTCCTAACGTTGAATACCCACAACCTGACCCCCCCCTCCCAATCTAAACAAGCCCCCCCCCCCCCACACCCAATCTCAATGTCCCCTTCCTGGAACCCCCCCGGTAAACAGCCAAAGATGTCAAATAAAATAAACAATGCAATGGAACAATGCATATGAACACAGCCCCCCATTCCCCACATTTCTGTACATTTAAACAAGAGAGTAACATAATCATCAATATCATCACCATCATCACACAACTCTGGAAGAGGATCCTCTGCTGGAGAGAGCTCCCCAGGGTCCTCGTGCCCTCCATCTTTTGAAGAGGTGTAAAACGATTGGTTCGCTGGCTCGTATTTCATACAAACAAATAGACCAGGCTGCTCTTTCAGAAAAGAGTGCCTTTCTTAAATCTCCTACTTTATGCTTTATAGGTCTGTTTTAAACACGTCTATGCCCAACTAGGTTAACAACTACTCTTTTTCTGTTGTACAGACAAAACTAAATCATACAAATTTTGGCAGATTGACGCTATACTCTACAAATGCATCGTATGTTTCCTCTCCTCATTACATTATAGAATTCCTTTTCTTAAGATAATGAAGGGTCAAATATTGACCAATGAAGTTTGATTAATTAATTAAAAAAGAGAAAATAACAAAGTTCTCTAATATCCAAAGCCTCTTGGCGCAAGCAATGAAAAGAGGGAAAAAACCAAGAAAAAGAAGGATTCAAGAGAAAGCAAGAAAGAAAAGATGAATGTAAAACCGTCAGAAGAGAAGAGGAGTGTGTCGAGGGGGTGTGTGGAATTAGTCCAGAGGCTTGGTGACCAGGGACAAGGGCTGGGATGAGTTGGCGCTAGGCAACAGGGAGGTGAGGGGCGGGCACAGCGACCCTGGCAGCGCACCTCTCGCCAACGAAGAGGAGGAGGAGGAAGAGGAGGACGAGGACGAGGAGGAGGACGAGGGTCCGGAGGTGCGCGAGGATGGAGGGGGAGAGCCGTCCGAGGGCTCCACGGAGCCGTTGTGGGTGCGGCCGGCGGGCTTGGCGGAGTGTGAGGGGCTCTCCAGCAGAGCGGCCAGCGGGTGGGGGGCCCCGGGGTGCGGGTGGGGGTGGGGGTGGGGGTGCAGGCTGTGGAGCGGGTGGAGCGGGGGCTTGAGAGTCAGTGAGAGAGGCTGCATCTGTTCAGCCTGCGGTTTGGGGGGGGCGGAGGGAGGGGAACAGGGCGGGGAGTCCAGTAAGCTTCCTTCAGAGGAGTGGGGGCTCGTGCAGCTACCTTCGCCTTGGATGTAGCGGATACACTTCTTTTTCCTCCTGGGGGGGGGGCAAGAGAAACAGGTGATGAGAATCACAAATAAACACACACACACACACACACACACACACACACACACATAGAAGCACATGAACCTGGAGCTTTGTGATTTCCTCTTCAAACACACACACACGACTACATCTACAGCTCACAACCCAACCCAGCTCAGCTCACACACACATGTGAACCAGTGTCCAGGGCAGACACACCCATTCAACTTTGGCCTGGTTCTAACCCACCGACTTTGGCCTTGTTCTAACCCACTTTGACCTGGTTCTAACCCACTTTGGCCTGGTTCCAGACTGTATGAGCGCTACTCCTGGGGAATCAGGGGATTTGCGTCTGACCCCAGAAGGTTCACTGAAGAGGACAGCAAAGCTCTCAGGCTCACGGCTTCACCTTTGACCCGGAAGTACTTCTCTCACAACATGTAGCACATGGGTACATGGTGGGAGAGTAATACACACCCACACACACACACACACACAGAATGTTTACAAAGCCACAAAGAAAGGAAGAAAGAATGAGTCATGGAAATGAACGATATGGAAAGAGACAGAAAGAGAGAAAGAAAAACACACCACAGAAGGCCGGGGGGTGAAAGTAGAGTTCAGCTTTCTTTCCAAAAATCTTTTTTTTGTCTGCTTTTAAAAAAAAACAAAACACACACACACACAGAAACAAACAAAAAGCCCAATCAAAGACACAGATCTGTAGTCTGCTAGACGGATCCGCAAGGGGCCACATCCCCACTCCTCCACTCCTCCACTCTGCTCTATTCTCCTCCTCCACTTTTATCATCTCTCCCTCGCTCCTCCTCTCTCCCTCGCTCCTCCTGGGGGGGGGGGTCCACGTGGTGGTGGTGGGGGGGGGGGGGGGGGGGGTGAGGTGAGGAGCAGAGCGCTCCAGACTGCCCTAAGACGTGTCTGTGTGTGTGTGTGTGTGTTTGTAAGAGAAAATGTGTGTGTGCACATACGAGTGTGTATATGTGACTGTCTATGTGTGTGTGTGTGTGTGAGACAGAGACACAGAACAGAGCACAAAAGGGGGGCTGGGGGGGGGGGGGTCATGGGGGGTCACGCTGACATGTTTGCATCTCTGCTAAGGTCGCGACCCCCAGCGTCTGGGATGCCCGCGGCCAACCACTCCGCACCACAACAGCAGAGGAACGAGGGAGAGGGAAAGAAGGAGAGAGAGAGAGAGAGAGAGAGAGAGAGAGAGAGAGAGAGAGAGAGAGAGAGAGAGAGTCTCCTGTCCCAAAAGTGGTGCGATTTAGATTTATGCCCTCGTAGAAGAAAGGTTTGAAAGAGAGAGACAAGAAGATCTAGAGAGAGGGAGGGAGGGAGGGAGAGAGAGAGAGGGAGGGAGAGGGGTTGAGTGGGTGGATCTGTATTGTGACCCGACCCACAAAACCTTAAAAACTCCCAGTCCGCCCCAAGGGTTCGACAAACTGTCCAACCTTTACAGAGCAGTGGAAAATAAAAGACAGAGATCAGAGAAGAGGAGAGAGAGAGAGGGAGAGGGAGAGAGAGAGAGAGAGAGAGAGAGAGGAGCGACTAGCCCACTAAGTCTGAGTGAGTGCTTCTGGAAGATTTGAGTCAAATCCAGGTAAGGATTGTTTCTCAAGTCATACCCCTGCCTGTACTACGCAGATAACGATTTCACACACACACACACACACACACACACACACACACACACACACACACACACACACTCAAAAGAAAAGAGACGGATAAGAAAGGAAAGGATAGAAGAGATCTGAAGTTACGGAGGATACACACTAGAGTGGAGGTGGGGGGGGGAGAGAGCAGGACATGGAGAGAGAGAGAGAGAGAGAGAGAGAGAGAGAGAGAGAGAGAGAGAGAGAGAGAGAGAGAGAGAGAGAGAGAGAGAGAGAGAGAGAGGGAGGGTGTGTTGGTGTGGATATTTGATTTGTCCATGTTTAGTGAGAATGAGGGACTGTAAGCTTCCATAATGCAGACATGTGAAAAAGGCCCACTGTTTGTGTGTGTGTGTGTGATTGTGTATACATTTTGTTGGACAGATGACCTGTCCTTGCCTAATCTTTATGCGTTATGCTTTATGCACATATAGTCTATCCTGTACAAACTCTTGAGTCAGACTCTCGGTCAACCTATCCCAGCATGCATTGCCCTAGCCAGGTCCAAGGAGTCGGTTTAGATGTTTACGGTTCTTGGTGAAGCAAACACCAGTCACCTCACCTCAGTACACACACATGAGGCTCTACACAACTGTGGCCAGGCTAGTGCCTCCAACTCCTCTCTGTGCTACCAGTTCTTACTGATGCTGAAGTTGGAGTTGCTAGTAGTTTGCTGATGACCTCAGTGTTCTGACTCGGCATCCTACGCTTGCAACAGAACTGGTGTGTGTGTGTGTGTGTGTCCATACTTTGCAGCATGGTGTGTGTGTGTGTGTGTTTCCATACTTTGCAGCATGGTGTGTAAGCGCTAGGGATTCCATCGACCCCGGTGTGTACCCTGGGAGGTGTGTATTGATTTCCCTGAGGTCTTGCGCGTGAGTGTGTGTGTGTGTTAGCGGAAACGATTCTTCACTGAGCTCTTTTAACCTTACGGCACCCTAAATGAATGCAATTACCTCTGACCTGCCCGCCCCCGCTTTACACACACACACACACACACACACACAGCTGAAAGTTCCCTCTATCTCTGTTTCAGTGTTGTGCTGGTTTTTAATTGTTCCTTGTTTGTCTTTCTGCTGCTTAATGTCTGTATGCTACTGAGACCTTGAATTTCCCCTCAGAGATCAATAAAGTATTTAAAGTATCTATCTATCTACCTATCTATCGATCTATCTATCTTTCTGTATCTCTAGTCCTTTGTGTGAGTTCTAGTCCTGCGTGTGAGTTCTGTATCTCTAGTCCTGCGTGTGAGTTCTGTATCTCTAGTCCTGTGTTCTAGTCCTGCGTGTGAGTTCTGTATCTCTAGTCCTGCGTTCTAGTCCTGCGTGTGAGTTCTGTATCTCTAGTCCTGTGTGTGAGTTCTGTATCTCTAGTCGTGCGTGTGAGTTCTGTATCTCTAGTCCTGCGTGTGAGTTCTGTATCTCTAGTCCTGTGTTCTAGTCCTGCGTGTGAGTTCTGTATCTCTAGTTCTGCGTGTGAGTTCTGTATCTCTAGTCCTGTGTTCTAGTCCTGCGTGTGAGTTCTGTTTGTCTAGTCCTGTGTTCTAGTCCTGTGTGTGAGTTCTGTATCTCTAGTCCTGTGTTCTAGTCCTGCGTGTGAGTTCTGTTTGTCTAGTCCTGTGTTCTAGTCCTGTGTGTGAGTTCTAGTCCTGTGTTCTAGTCCTGCGTGTGAGTTCTGTATCTCTAGTCCTGTGTTCTAGTCCTGCGTGTGAGTTCTGTATCTCTAGTTCTGTGTTCTAGTCCTGCGTGTGAGTTCTGTTTGTCTAGTCCTGTGTTCTAGTCCTGCGTGTAAGTTCTGTTTGTCTAGTTCTGCGTGTGAGTCCTATCTCCAGATGATGAGAACATGCTTCTTGTTTCAAGGGTTCAGATGAACAAGACTAAACAAAACAAACGAGCACATTCAAAAACAAAAACAACAAAAAACTGAAAGGTCTCTGTGTGTGTGTGTGTGTGTGTGTGTGTGTGTGTGTGTGTGGTGTGGTATGTGGATGTGAAGATGAGGTGGCAACTGAAGTTCACATCAAACACACCGCGTCACGATGTCCAGGAATGGGATGTGGGAGGGGGGGTGGGGGTGGTCAGCGAGACACAGAGAAGGGTATTACTCATCAGAAACAAATACCTACCATGACCAACTGCCAATCTCAAAGACTGCTTGTGTCAGAACAGAGAGATAACAAGTTGGGACTGAGTTAGGAGAGCAGACCGTTAGAAGGCAGAGATGAAGAGAGAGGGAGAGAGAGAGAGAGAGAGAGGGAGGACAGAGGTGTCAGAGCAGTAGGACAGGACCCCAGGACAACAACCCCACACTGGCTACGACCAGACAGGAAGTCCCACCCCCCTGAGCAGGAAACAGGATCACCAGCGGGGAGATGAACAGTAAGTCATCTACCAGCTCATTAATTGAACAGGAAGTCATAATTCATAATTATTTGAATAATTCATAATTCAATCAATTCTGTTTTTCAATATATACAGTGTACATACTACATTTTAGTGTTCTTGAAGACATAATTCACTAAGAAATAGAGAGTGTGTGTGTGTTTGTGTGTGTGTGTGTGTGTGTGTTTGCTTGGTTTCACTGGATCCATTTCCTGCTCTAGGGTACATGAGGAACTCCTCCTCTTGAAGTCGTAGCCCTTTCATATACAGGAATAAACAGCGGAGGTCAACAAAGACCTCTACTTTTTAGAGAGACAGGAAACATTCAACACCACCACCATCATCATCGTCATTATCATCATCATCATCATCATCATCATCATCATCAACAACATCATCATCATCATCGATGGTCATCATCACGGTGTGTGCCCTCGGCCAATCCGGTGGGTGAGTACCTGCATGGGTATTGACACCATAAACTGAGCTGCTCGAGTCCGAACAAGGCACGACACTTCTTAGGAGCATTGGCATCTGTCATTCAGAGAACATGAGAGAGAGAGGATGAGGAGGGAGAGAGAGGAGAGAGAGGGAGGAGAGAGAGAGAGAGAGGAGAGAGAGATAGAGAGAGAGGAGAGAGAGATGGGAGAGAGAGGGAGTGACAGAGAGAGAGAGGAGAGAGATAGAGAGGAGATGAGAGAGAGAGATTAGAAAGAGAGAGGAGAGAGAGGAGAGGAGAGAGAGATAGAGGGGGAGAGATAAGAAAGAGAGAGACCGAGAGAGAGAGGAGAGAGACAAATATCATCTGACAACAACAGACAGTTGGAGCTGAGGCTTTGGCTGGGGATGCTGGGAGCTCGACCTACACACACACACACACACTGCTGACGGGCTACCCACCCTGCCCCTGACACACACACACACACACACACACACACACACACACACACACACACACACACACACGTGGTGTTGCATGTACCGCATTGTTGTGGCCCTTGCAACAGAGTAGCCACTTCCTGACCCTTCAGCAGCAGGAGAACACACTTGCACTCAGGTGCTGTGAGTGTGTGTGTGTACACGTGGAAGTGTGTGTGGAGTGTGTGTGTAAATGAGTCCATAAGTGAATGTTGTGTAAGCGTACGTATAAGTAAATGTTTGTAAATTAGAGTTTGAGTGTGTGTGTGTGAGTGTATGTGTTTAAGTGAGCGTGTAAGTGAGTGAGTGTGAGTGCGTATGTGAGTGTGTGTGTGAGTGTATGTGTTTAAGTGAGCGTGTAAGTGACGTGAGTGTGTGTGTGTATTGGGGGTAGGGAGAGGCCGATTTCGCCAGCAGCAGCAGCAGAGAAGCAGAGATCCCAGCATAAAGCCCAGTACGCCACCTTTAGCCTCCACACACACACGCACGCACGCACACACACACACACACAGCGGCATACACACCTGCAGGGCCCACACCAGTTATTCTGCTGGTCGAGGCCGAAGCTGCGTGGCGCGACACTTCTTAGGCGCGCTCAGGTCTGCGGCGCGATGGAGGGAGGAGGAGCCGGAAGGAGGAGAGGAGGAGGAGGGGCGGAGAGGAGGAGGAGGAGGGGCGGAGGGGTGGAAGAAAGGAGAAAGAAAGAAATATAAAAGAAAAAAAAAGAACCAATGAATCTGTGGAGGTTCTAAATTACAGCAATCACCTGAAGCATCCCCTCCTCCTCCTCCCCCACCACCACCCCCACCACCACCACCACCACCACCACCCCCACACTAGGCCAGATAGCAGTTGGTACTGAGACCGGGACCTTTATGGGGTCTAGAACCGGATCAGAAGCGGCTGCTATGTGGTTTGGAGAGCCCCAACATGGTTAATCTGGGTTAGTCAGGACCACAACACATGCAGAACCCCCCCCCCCCCCCCCCCCCCAGACCACCAACTCAAGCCCCATGGAGAACGAAACCAACTCAAGAGCAAAGGGTTGATTAGGCTATAGCTGCGGGACCAGAGTGCCTCACTCTGACTGGTTAGAAGCGCTCTACTGGCTCAAGGTGCCTCAATCTGATTGGTTAGAAGTGCTCTACGGGCTCAAGGTGCCTCAATCTGATTGGTTGCTCAGGGAGGGGGAATGGGCGGGGTGCAGGTGCAGGGGCAAGTAGATCTGGGGGCAGTTCCTGCTGAGGGCAGTGGGCCGCTTCAGAGGGAAGGAACGCAAGAAACTGAAAGAGGAGAGAGGAGAGGAGGATGGGGGAGGAGAGGAAGAGAGGAGGAGGAGGAGGATGGGAGAGGAGAGGAGAGGAGGATGGGGGAGGAGAGGAAGAGAGGAGGAGAGGAGGAGAGGAGAGGAGGATGGGAGAGGAGAGGAGAGGAGAGGTGGAGAGAAGGATGGGAGAGGAGAGGAGGAGAGGAGGATGGGAGAGGAGAGGAGGAGAGGAGGATGGAGTGGAGGAGGAGAGGAGAGGAGGATGGGAGAGGAGAGGAGGATGGGAGAGGAGAGGGAGGAGAGGAAGAGAGGAGGAGAGAAGGATGGGAGAGGAGAGGAGGATGGGAGAGGAGAGGAGAGGAGAGGAAGAGAGGAAGAGAGGAGGAGAGAAGGATGGGAGAGGAGAGGAGGAGAGGAAGAGAGGAGGAGTGGAGGAGAGGAGGAGTGGAAGAAAAGTGAACAGAAGAAAGGAGAGGGAAAGAAGCGCAGAATAAAAGAAAAGAGGAAAGCTGGGAGCCATGTGATGCTGAGTGTGTGTGTGTGTGTGTGTGTGTGTGTGCAGGTGTGTTAAGGGAGAGGGAGCAGCTTGTGGTTAGTTCTAGCCCAGGAAGTGGAGTAGGGTAGGTTAAGGAGCGCGTGTGTGTGTGTGTGTGTGTGTGTGTGTGTGTGTGTGTGTGTGTGTGTGTGTGTGCGCTTGTGTGCTAGAGTGTGGGGTTGTGTGGGTGGGTGCAGTCCCATTCAGGCCAGGCATCCAGCACACACACACACACACAAAACACACACTCTAATGACACTTCTCACCACACGAAACACCTTCCTGTGTCAATCATCCAATAAACATTAATAAATAAATAAACAGATCTACAGCAAACACCGCCAGTGTGCCGCTGTGGGAGAAGGGTCACGCCGTGTGTGTGTGTGTGTGTGAGGGTGTGTGTGTGTGCGTGTGTGTGAGGGTGTGTGTGTGTGCGTGAGTGTGCGTGTGTGTGTGCGTGAGTGTGTGTGTGTGTGTGAGGGGTCCTGGCCTGACTGGGGCTGCAGCCAGTGAGGGGAAGGCGAGTGTGTGTGTGTGTGTGTGTGTGTGTGTGTGTGTGTGTGTGTGTGTGTGTGTGTGGGAGACAGAGCACCATGCTGATAGAGGGCTGAAGCGCGTCAGCAGCTAGTGGAGCTGAGCCGATATATTAAGGAGGTTTACCCTGATGCCAGCCATCATCACCACACTCACTACTCCTGCCTCTGCTCACCAGGTGGCGCTGCCCTGCGATGCCCTGCACTGCCCGGGGGGGGGGGGGGGGTCGCTTTGTTTACCTATGTTTACTTGTTTACCTATGTCTGCTTGTTTACCTATGACTGTTTGTTTACCTATGTTTGCTTTTGAGGGTAAGATCAAATAATAATGGAATTACTCTAGAGTTAGACAAAAGCAAAAGATGCTTACTAAAGAAAGGCACCATCTGTTTAAATGAACTAATAAAGCAAGATAAACAAATCAGGAGAACGTGTAAATATGAGCACAAATAAACAGTAAACATAATGCGTAAAGAATTCCGGGTTAAATGTGATGCACATACATGAGTAAATTAAATTAAAATAAGGTAAATGAGGCAAATTAAGTAATAATAATAATAATAGTAATAATAATGATAAAGATAAATAATATAAATAATAAATAGTTGCAGATGAGTTCTAATGGGTGTCCAGAGCTGAGATCAGACATGTTAGTATTGAAGACTGAAGATGGAGTTAGCACCTGTGATTGGAGGGAGGGAGAGGCAAGGGTTTGGGAAGTATTCCCTGTGTTCTGCAAGACAAGAGAACAGAACAGCCGTTCGTGGCGTTCCGTGTGTGG
>NC_055978.1:30525455-30531367 GCF_018492685.1 Alosa sapidissima | reverse complement strand
ACGCTGAAATGCAAAACAAATCTTCGGGGGTATCCCCCCCCCGGAACGCCCCCGTTATTATTTTTTGGCAAAACATCGTCCTCATTGAGCCTAAGCACTGAACGCACGGTCCGCCACTGATGTATGTACATGTATATGTATGTATGCATGTACGTCTGTCTGTATGTATGTATGCATGCATGCATGCATGTATGTATTTAAACTATGTATGTCCATTTGTATTTATGTATGTGTGCATGTATGTTTACACACATTGAATGACCTCTGTGTATGAAATGCGCTATATAAATTGAACTTGACTTGACACACACACACACACACACAGGACTGAGCTGGAGAGCATTACTGTAACTCCATACACACCCCTCTCCCTCTGTGCCTGTAATTCATGTATGTGTGTGTGTAGGCATGTATGTATGTGTGTGTGTGTATATATGTATGTATGTATGTATGTATGTATGTATGTATGTGTGTGTGTATGTATGTATGTATGTATGTATGTGTGTGTGTAAGTATGTATGTGTGTGTGTGTGTGTGTGTGTGTGTGTGTATATGTATGTATGTATGTATGTATGTATGTATGTGTCTTTGTATGTATGTATGTATGTATGTATTGTATGTGTGTGTGTATGTATGTATGTATGTATGTATGTATGTATGTATGTATGTATGTGTGTGTGTATGTATGTGTGTGTGTATGTATGTGTGTTTGTGTGTATGTACAGTATGTATGTGTGTGTATGTATGTATGTATGTATGTGTCTTTGTATGTATGTGTGTTTTGTGTGTATGTATGTATGTATGTATGTGTGTGTGTGTATGTATGTATGTATGTATGTATGTGTCTGTGTATGTATGTTGTTGTATGTATGTATGTATGTATGTATGTATGTATGTATGTATGTATGTATGTGTCTGTGTATGTATGTGTGTATGTATGTATGTATGAATTCATTAATTAATGTATGTATGTATGTATATATGTATGTATGTAAACTGTTTATGTATGTAAAC
Source organism: Alosa sapidissima (assembly GCF_018492685.1). Taxonomy (NCBI): domain Eukaryota; kingdom Metazoa; phylum Chordata; class Actinopteri; order Clupeiformes; family Clupeidae; genus Alosa; species Alosa sapidissima. Next base: position 30,530,353 of record NC_055978.1, on the reverse strand, counting down.
TGTGCTTGTATGCATGTATGTATGTTTGTATGTATGTAAACTGTGTTTGTATGTATGTATTGTGTGCATGTAAGTTTACTGTAGGTGTTTTTTGCAGGGACTTTTTGCATGGAACTGGGAGGCAATTGTAGTATAGGTGTGTGTGTGTGTGCGCGTGTGTGTGTGTGCGTGGTTAAACACACATACCTGTACAGTGGAGAGAGAGTGTGTTTGGTTGAGCTCTGCCATCAGGGCACAGCGCTCTAATCAGGCTGCTTAATTAATTAGCCTGGAGGGAGCCATTAAGCAGCAGCATTAAGTGCCACATTAAACGGCACACACACACACACACACACAGACTAAATGCCATGTGAGCAGAGTGGGTAGCTGCAGGGCATGTTGAGAAACAGCCCATAATAACAGCACATTATCACTGCTCTAAATGGACAGAGCTACAGGACGCAGGCACATGCTCAACGCTGGCCACACACAACTGTGTGTGTGTGTGTGTGTGTGTGTGTGCGTGCGTGCGTGTGTGCTTTAAACTATTTTTACAAGGGGCCATAAGTTTGCAGCAGACATACTCCTGTCCTATCTTTCTACAAATCATATACTTCTGTAACACACACACACAGACACATACACAATCCTCTCTCCATTCACCCCCCCCCCCCCCCCTCTCTGTGCTGCTGGGTGCGTGGTGTCCCTGTTGGTGTGTGTTGTTGGTGCGTGGTGTGTGTTGCAGGTGCGTGGTGTGGTGTGTTGGTGGTGTGTTGGTGGTGTGTGGGTGGTGTGTGTTGGTGTTGTGTGTTGGTGGTGTGTGTGTGTGGTGTGTGGGTGGTGTGTGGGGGTGTGTTGTGTGTTGTTGGTGGGGTGTTGTGTTGCGTGTTGGTGGTGTGTGGGTGGTGTGTTGTGTGTTGGTGGTGTGTGGGTGGTGTGTTGGTGGTGTGTTGTGTGTTGGTGGTGTGTTGTGTGTTGGTGGTGTGTGGGTGGTGTGTTGGTGGTGTGTTGTGTGTTGGTGGTGGTGTGTTGGTGGTGTGTGTTGTGTGTTGGTGGTGTGTTGGTGGTGTGTTGGTGGTGTCCCTGCCGTGGTTCTCACCTGTTTTGGGGTCCACGTCTGTCTGTAAGTGGGGGGGTGGGTTGCCGGGGGTGAAATGCTCATTGCTGTACGTGATCAGTGGCGGTGAGAGGGTGCACATGGTGAGGGTGCTGGACCACTGGGACCTTATTAGACTGGGAGGAGAGAGGGAGAGAGAGAGAGAGGGAGAGGAAGGGAGAGAGGAAGGGAGAGAGAGAGAGAGGGAGAGAGAGAGAGGAAGGGAGAGAGGGAGAGAGAGGGAGAGAGAGAGGAAGGGAGAGAGGGAGAGAAAGAGGGAGAGAGAGAGAGGAAGGTAGAGAGAGGGAGAGGGAGAGAGAGAGGGAGAGAGGGAGGAAGGGAGAGAGAGAGGGAGAGAGGAAGGGAGAGAAACAGTTTTAATTGCCAATACATTATGAGTTCATCACGTAATAAGGCATCAGAATGTTGGTTAGCTCATCAGACATCAGAATGTTGAGTTTTCAAGTTCTATTCCAGAATGATCTTTTTGCCGACTATAACCGGAAGAGGGGAAAGAGAGAGGAATTGAAGAAGAGAGAGAGAGAAAGAGAAAGAAAGAGAGGATAGAGAGAGAGACAGAGATAGAGAGAAAGACAGAGAGAGAGGGAGAGAGAGAGAAAACATGAGGTTACGATATTAAGAGATGTGGCTGAGCCTCAGAGAAAACTGCATGAAGTCACACCATCATCTACAGGCAGTGTGTGTGTGTGTGTGTGTGTGTGTGTGTGTGTGTGTGTGTGTGTGTGTGTGTGTGCATGTGTGTATGTCATAGATGGGTCATTCAACAGGACCCGTTCACTAGAATCAGAGAAATGAATCCTGGGGCAGAAAGAATTAGCTGAACATGCACAAACGCTGTCAGCTCTGAGTACTATCCTCCACACACACACACATGTGCACGCACACACACACACACACACACACGTTCCTTATCTTTAGCACCCTTCCCCCTTCGGGCTCTGTTTTGTTTGGGGGGGGGGGGGGGGGGGGGGTATTAGAAAGAGCTGTGGGGGGGGGGGAGGGTGTGTGTGTGTGTGTGTGTGTGTGTGTGCGTCTTTGCCAAATTGGTTTTAGCTGTGTAATCTGCTCTTTGTTGCAGCTAAGTGGTGCAGGCCTCCATTTTCAATTACTGAGATTAAGGCAGAAGGCCTTCAGCCCACAGCCTATTCCCCACACACACACACACCGTGCGGCACAGCCACTATTCCCAGCACACACACACACACACAGGGCAGGGAACAGCAGCTATTCCCAACACACTCCTGGCACACTAGAATTTGTTGCCTGGTGAAGATTAAACCTGCCAACACACACCCAGATTACAGACTGATCTCATTTTACACAAACACACACAGTGACACATCTGATCACGGACCCCTTCTATTCACAGAACCTTATTATTTAAACAACTTCAATGTGCAGTGACCCCCCCCCCCCCACACACACACACACACACACAACACACACACACACACACAGGGGGCACACTGAGAGAGTAAAAGCCTGTTGTCCCTGACTGATCACCTCAGAATGCCATAAACTGAGGAGTTCATCAGGGCATCAGGGCCTGGAAGAGGAGACAGGGAGAGAGAGAGAGAGAGAGAGGGAGAGAGAGAGAGGGGGAGAGAGGGAGGGGTAGAGAGAGAGGGGGAGAGAGAGAGGGGGAGAGAGAGGAGGGGGAGAGAGAGAGGAGAGGGAGAGAGAGAGAGGGGAGGAGAGAGGGAGAGGGGTAGAGAGAGAGGGGGAGAGAGGGAGAGAGAGAGGGGGAGAGAGAGAGAGGAGAGAGAGAGAGGAGAGGGAGAGAGAGAGAGGGGGAGAGAGGGGTGGGGTAGAGAGAGGGAGAGAGAGAGAGAGGGGGGAGAGAGAGAGAGAGAGGGGGGGGAGAGAGGGGGAGAGAGAGAGAGGGGTAGAGAGAGAGAGGGGAGAGAGAGAGAGAGAGAGAGAGAGAGGGGGAGAGAGGGGGAGAGAGAGGGAGAGAGAGAGAGAGGAGAGGGGGTAGAGAGAGGGAGGGAGAGAGAGAGGGAGAGAGGGGTGGGGTAGAGAGAGGGAGGGAGAGAGAGAGGGAGAGAGAGAGAAAGGGGTAGAGAGAGGGAGAGAGAGAGAAAGGGGTAGAGAGGGGGTAGAGAGAGGGAGGGAGAGAGAAAGGGGTAGAGAGAGAGGGGAAGAGGGAGAGGAGAGAGAGGGAGAAGGAAAGGAGATGAGGGGGGGGGGGTGAGAGGGGGCATTCCTCTTCAGCACATTCCCAATGAAAGATTAATGAACTCAGCAGAGTCGCTGTGAGAGAGACACACTGGGGACTCATTCAGTAGGACCCGCAGAGAGAGAGAGAGAGAGGGAGAGGGGGAGAGAGGGGGAGAGAGAGAGAGAGGGAGGGAGAGAGAGAGAGAGAGAGAGAGAGAGAGGGAGAGAGAGGGGGGGGCGGGAGAGAGAGGGAGGAGAGGGGGGGGCGGGAGAGTGGGGGGGGTATGTAGTTTGTGGGGAGGTGCTCGTTAAAATAACAATATGGAAAAAAACATCATACAAGAAAAAAGAAAAAAACAGCAAAAGGGGTGATGACAGCCCTACCCCCTTTCCAACACACACACACACACACACACACACACACACACGGCCGAGTAATGATGCAAAAGAATGTTGTCAATTCTCCCCATGCTGAAAGGCTTTAGTTGCCATTTAAATGAGTTCTTTTGTCCAGTCGCTCGACACCAACGCCCCCCCCGACTCTTTTCCTCACACACTCTCCTTCTCCCTCCACCCCTCTCTCCTGAACACACACACACACACACACACATGCACACACACACACACACACACAAAATTCTCTCTGCATGTCCACAGAGGGATGATATTATCCACCAATCCGCTTCCTCACATCAGACATCAGGAGATCAGGAGTAGAACCTCAAACCGGAGAACTCAACTGGAACGTACCAGGAGTAGAACCTCAAACCGGAGGAACTCAACTGGAATGTACCTGCTAGCTGACCTGGACCACCGGGGCTAACAGACAGAACCATCAGAACAAATAGAACCATCAGAACCGGTCACTGACCCGGGTCACCAGGAGATCTGAGCTAACAGCTACAGCTAGTGCACTGGCTAGCAGATCCACACCTGTGTCCTGCAGCAGGAGATCCAAACCCACAGGCCCGACAGGACCAGGGCAACTGGCACGAGGAACCAGCAATGCACGGCACCAGTGCCGGGTTCCAGTTTAGGAACACGGGAATGCAACCAGAACAGGCCAGAGCTACAGAACCAGTTCAGGAACCCACACAGAACTAGAACAGGCCAGAACTAAAGGTGAAGAACACACACACACATACAAATTCTCATATACACACTCACTATCTCGCTCACTCAGACGCATGCTAGAAAGACTAGGCCCTCCAATCCACTGTCTCCTCAGTCTTGGACCATTACCACTAATATCACACACACACACACACACACACACACACACACACACACACACACACGCAGAGGTTAAATGCACACACATGGCAACAAGCTACACTACTTATCCTCTCATACACACAGACACAGACATCCTAAGCACAGACCTGTGAATGTGACACAGCTGTGTGTGTGTGTGTGTGTGTGTGTGTGTGTGTAAGGGATTGTTCATCCTCAGTGCCACTGGATTGACAGATTGCTCTTGGGGTCGTGACCTTCCAGGGAAGGCCCCACAAAGGCTTCAGTCTCTTAATGTAGTGTGTGTGTGTGTGTGTGGTGTCATTCTCACTCTCATCTCATGTCCATCACACCCACACACATACACACACACACGAGTGGGACCTGTCACTCACACACTCACACACAC
>NC_055978.1:30505455-30520455 GCF_018492685.1 Alosa sapidissima | reverse complement strand
ATAACAGCACAACAGCGTCAGGATAACAGTGACTCCTGCATTTAAGCAAATGTTTCAGCTCATTATTTTAAAGGATGCGACAAAATAATATTATAAACATTTTTACATCCATCTTTATTGATGAGTCTAAACTTTTTGTTCTAATTAACACAGAGAATAACAACAAAAAGGTTCACTAAAGAATTAATCAATAACAAAAAAAATGAACACAAAATAAATACATTTGAACCATAATTAATATTATGAACATAATAAATGGATTGTTAAAAAAATCTACCAAACTACTAAAAAATTCAATTCATGTTTCTCTCTATACATTCAATTCATGTTTCTCTCTATACACTCTATTTTACAGAACAGTAAAATAAATGATTCACAAATTTACAATTATATTATTAATATTACTATTATTGTATTATTAAGCACTATAATTGTTATTCTTCCTATTAGTACTACTACCACTTCCACTACTAGTATTACTTCTACCACAAGTTAGTTAGTATAAATTGTTGATGCACTGAAGTTTCACATTTCAACAAAAAAAAGCCCCAAGTGTGTCCAGGAAGAGCAGTTGTGAGGGCGTGTGTGGCGGGGAGCGGAGGAGTTAATGCGTCCCACTCTGCCACCATGCCAAGCACCTCTTTATCAAATAATGTCAACCTGTCACTTAACAACTCAAGTGATATAAATTGCTATCGGATACGGCCCAGAGAATAATCAGAACCAGCAGCAGAAAAATAAATAAAGCTGCTTGCGCCTGTAGCACCCGTCTCCCCACGCCAGGAAGAAGAGAGGGAGAGAAAAAGGGTGGAAAGGAGAGATGGAGAGAGAGAAGCTTACCATTTAAGTAGCCTGCGCGTGGAGATGCTCAGCGGTCCTGATGCTGCCGGTTGCTTGCGCTAACAACAAGCATGCTGGAGCTGAGGCAACAGTAACCACAGCAGCAGGATGCTCATCACCATGCCAACCAGAGCTCCACTGGAGGGCAGCACCTCGCCTAGCGACCGGAGAGAAGCCCGCGGCCAGGCGGCAACCGCAGACCAGACGAGCGCACGAGAGTGAGAGAGAGAGAGAGACACAAAGACAGAGAGAACGAGAGAGAGAGAGAGAGAGAGAGAGAGGGGGAGAGCAAGGCCCAGCTTCGCCTCGGGTCGGACAGCTCAGGCTGCTGGGGTTGTGGCCGCGGCCGTGTGAGAACGTCTGCTCTCCTCCGCGTGGCGCTCAGGCTGCACGCGTTCCCTCGCTCCTCTCCTCCTCTCCATCCCTCCGTTCTCCTCATCGGCTCCTTAATAAGCCCTTTCTGCGTCTCCCTCTCTGACTTTGATAAGTTGAAAGAGCAGCGTGGAGCAGAGTGTAGGGGCGCGCGGTGTAGGGGTGTAGGGGCGCGCGGGGCGTCCGAGAGCAGCGGGGGGGCTGCGGACCCCCATCACTAATCCCCCCGAAACCCTCCGACCGGCCGCCGCACAGCACAGCTCCGGCAGCCTGGCCCCCAGCGCACGCACACACACAGACACACACACCCCCGGCAGTAATCCCATCCATCGCGCACGGTCGCCGCGCGTATGTGTGTGGAAGAAGCGCTGCCTCAGAGCCTCACACATCCACCCGCCAAAAACACACAAATGTATCTCCAGTTATGGATCAAAACACACACACACACGAGTGTAAGAATTATGCCTTTAAAAAAATATATATATATATGAACCTACGGTTGTGTTCAGGAGCTGCTGAAACGCGGCGAGGACTTCCAGGAGACGAAGAGAGAAATCTCAAAACAGGCGGCACGAGGCGCCAAGTCCTGCTCACAAGCCAGCGCAGCAGCTCCATCCGTGCCAGCCGCAACCAGAGTCCATGTCAACAACAACAACAACAACAACAAACCCGGCAAAAAGCGGCCAGAGCGGCGTCTGTGCCGGCCGGTCGGTCCGGAGGTGGCGAGTGGCGGGCGGTCGCCGTGGCGATGAGGCTCTTTAAGCCGTGAACCCAGCACCACTCTGGAACCACTGCTGGGCGCCTTTTAACCGCACCAGAAAAAAACCACCATTGATCTTCAAATGGCCATAATTGAAAAGATCAAAAAGATTAAACAGAAATGCAGAAATGCTGACTTACCATGTTAGCTTTACCTCTTCCCTCTTCAAACTTTTTTTTTTTGTTTAAAAAAAAAAGAAAAGGAAAAGGAAAAAAAAAGTATTTGCTCAGAGATGGCGCATCGGAGGCGTCAGGTTTGTGTTGCGTCTCTTGATGCTGTTACTTCCGCAGTGGTGCCTTCCAATGCCTCTGAACTTTCCCTTTCTCTTTTATTTTGTTTGTGGTACCTAGGCGTTTTTTCCCCCGCTTAAGACTTTAAAAGCCTGCAGCGCAGCAAAGCAGCACAAATTATCTTTCCACCTTGCTCCGCTCAGATGCATTGGCCGCTAACTTTGGAAGGCCTTTTACTACTGCATCAGAATTAGCATTGTCAAAGCCCTTAATGAATATTAATATTGTATTTGTCATTGGAGCTGGCCCAGTGCTGAACCTCAGCTCATCCATCAGGGACAAGATTAAGAGCACAATTATTTCTGACTGACAGCGACCAAATCTCACGCCGATTCCCCCCCCCCCCCAACAATTTAAAGAAAAAAAAGACACAACATCATCTTAAGGTGTTTCCCCCGGGACAAGACAGCACATTAATACACTTTTAATGAATCCACGTCTCATTGTCCAGAAGCTCTGCTGCCCAGGAGCAGACGCAAGAGGACAAAAAGGGAAAAAAGAGACCGACGTGTAATTTTAACAATTTCTCTTTTTTTTTTTTATGTCTAAAGTTGCAAAGAATTTCCAGGGAACGGAACTGAAATTTTCTATGCCTATAAAATCTGCCCCAAGAAGAAACCAGAGGGTGGAATTAGGAGATTTAGAGACTTTAGTGATTTGTTATTTTTTACAGAAACGACTCCACAAAGCAACAGAAACATATGAAACAAACAGTGGAAATTATCCATCAGGTCAAACCATCACAGCCAATATTCTAAACCACACACACACACACACACAAATACGGGCACAAACACTTCTCATGTGAGGACCTCAGCAGTCTAAACTCACACACATCTCACACCTCATCGAACAAAACCACACACTCCCACACACACACACGGCAACACACTGTGATGCCCTAAAATACTGTCTTACTAAACTCAGGCAACAGATGTTTGCGGAGCGCCATGCCAGTTGTTTAAGAAAAATCTTTCTTTTTGGAAACAAAGACGACTCACCTGCAATTGCATCTTATACAAATTAGTGGTGAAACCTGCCATCAACTCTCAGCTAGAGAACCTCACTGCGTTACGCATCACACACACACACACACACACACACACACACACACACACACACACACACACACACACAGCAGCCTCTTTTCAAAGCGCAGCTACAACAAACAACACGCATCTAACACCCGACACCCATCTCGCTCATCAACAACACCCTCGGAGGAAAAAAAACCCGTCAGACAGGCGGAGAGCGAGATCCTCTCTCCGACCTCTCTACTCTCACGGCGTTCCGTATCCCTCTCTACTCTCACGGCGTTCCGTATCCCTCTTTCCCCAAATTTCCCGAGCGCCGTCTCCAAACGCCATGCCGCCGCCGAATCTTTCATCTTCCTGCTCTTTTCCTGCCCCACGTGCGCAGCGTGCCGAGTGCGAGTGTGAGCAGGAGGGCAGATGTGTGTGTGTGTGTGAGAGAGGGGGGGGTCCTGGGCAACGGTTGGAGCGGGTCCGCAGGTCAACCGGGCCCCTGGCCGGAGGGCGTCTGCCCCTGCTGCCGGGCAGGTGTGTGTGTGTGTGTGTGTGTGTGTGTGTGTGTGGCCGGGGCCCGCGGTGCTAAGGCCATTAGATCCCCTCTGATGAGCACCCCAAATTGGGCTTTTGTTCTGGGGGTGCGCCGCTGACCCTGCGGACCTGGGGTGGTCCGGCTCCTCTAAAGCCGCTTAGCGCAGAACCACAAGCGCCGCGCAGCACGGTAAAACCAGCGCACACACACACACACACACCGAACCCACTGCAGCTGCCCAACACACACGCCGCCCGCATCTCACTTCAAGTCTGTTCTCTTCATCACATATTTTTATTATTATTAAGTAACTTGCAACTTTTTGTACATTTCATTAAAAATAATGTATTCATATATATTAGATTTTTAAAATTTTTCTATTTCTTTTTTTCTATACATGTTTTTTCTTTAGCCTAGAAAAAATAATCTAATTTAAGGACAAAAGCTCCAACAGAAAAACAACACTATTACATTTCTGATTGATGTTTTTACTATCTAAAAAAACAACACATAACAATAGCAACAATTCTAAGGAGAATAGTCATTTTAAGAAATCAGTTTTAAGGAAAATGTAGGATTTGTCAGAATAAAAACAATTATTAAAAAAAATGGCATTACTAAAAAAATTCTAAAAAGCATCATACATTATAATTGTATAAGCACAGTCTAAAATGGCATAAATAATAATAATAATAATAATAATAATAATATATTATAATTATGTGGTTGTGGTTATTAGTGTTTTATTGTGACTATACTGTACATCTATAATGCTGTTGTAAATTATATGAAAAATAAATAATAAAAAATACCTAAATATCTAAAATATAATTCTATAGCATTATTGTAATTCCACACACTGTATGCCCACAGGGCGGTCCAGTGCAGGGGTGAATGAGAGCAGAGCTGCTTTCGTACTCAGCTGGAGGAAAGAGGCGACTTTAACAAACGCTCACCGCGTACGCAACCTGAAGCCGGGGGAGACGCCGCGGAGCACCAGATGAAGAGGACGAGGAGGACGAGGAGGAGAGGAGAGGTGAGAAGAAGCAAGATGATCCAGAGAGGCGCGTGTGTGTGTGTGTGTGTGTGTGTGTGCGCGCTGATGAGGTTGGGCCCAGCGTGATCACATCGGCACTAGTATCAAATTAACTGGGCTGCTTTGAAAGGTATTGATCTGCTATTAAGACAGCGGTGGCCGTGATGAGCAGCGGACTGGAGGTGACGAAGACACTTCAAAGCTTCGCACAGCCACATAAACCAAGCCGCTTTGATCCCACACACACACACACACACACACACACGCTCACACACTCGCACCGCGCTCGAGAGGAAACCTACTGAGGGGCTCCCCAATTCCTCTCCGTACCGCACCATCTCTCCACCACTAATTACACTTACACACACACACACACAACACACACACACCTCAGCATAATATCTCTCAGAAATCTTTTACATTCCAAGCGCTCACCTGCTCCATTCGCTGACACCCTTCCCAACACACACACACACAGACACTTCTGAAGGACAGCTATGGGGCATGTCAGATGAAATTGCATCTAAAGATGTCCACATTAAAATTCACCAGCGAGGAGCCTCCTGCGCTCCCTACGTGGGGGGTAACAATGAGTAAGACTGGACATCATTGGTGCGTGTGTGTGTGTGTGTGTGTGTGTGTGTAGGGGGGCTCCCAAATGCACCCTTGCACCCAAAGCCCGGCAGCTGCCCCCCAAAATCCCAGCCTGCAACACCCCAAATCTGCACTGCCACGGCCTCAAGCTACACACACACACACACACACATACACACACACACGCCCAGCCTGCAACACCCCAAATCTGCACGGCCATGGCCTCAAGCTGCACACACACACACACACACACACCCCAAGCCTGCAACACCCCAAATCTGCACTGCCATGGCCTCGTGCTCCACACACACCGCTGGGTGGAGGTAGTGCCTTAAGCAGAGGTGTTAAACTCACACACCCCAAATTCAGAGGGCTGAGACACACACTTACCAAAACTGCAGTACAAAGACACACAGAGCCATCACACACACACACACACACACACACACATATACATATATATATATGTATATAGAAATATACAGATATTAAAACACAACCCTTAAAAATGTACAGAGCCAGATGTGCTCAGCTCCCATCAGAGCAGCCTATATGAGCGTTAGATTTCCCTCACGGGATCAAAAGAGTATATATACTTATACTAGATCCTGTCTAGAGTGGACAGAGCAGCCGCATGGTGCGTCCAGATGAGGCGGCCTGGAAACTGTATTTCAGTGGCCCTTGAGTACACAAAAAGAGCTTTAAACAGAGACAAGCGAGACACACACACACACACACACCCACACACACACACACGGCCGGTCCACCAGGCCTCCACATCATTAATGGGAGTTTAATATTTAATGTGCTGGCCCCCAGCTCAGATGGCCCAAGCTGTGTGTGTGTGTGTGTGTGTGTGTGTGTGTGTGTGTGTGTGTATGTGTGTGTGTGTGTGTGTGTGTATGTATGTGTGTGTGTGTGTGTGTGGGGGGGGGGGGGAGAAAGAGCGTATGAGTGTGTGTGTGTTTAGCAAGCTCAAACATGAGTTAGAAGTGTGTGTAATTAGTAGGGTGTAACAGAGGACAAATATGAGACAGTGAAACACGCGCCTTGCAAGCAGAGAGCGTGTGTGTGTGTGTGTGTGTGTGTGTGTGTTTTTGGAGTATTTGTTTGAGCTTCTTAAACACTCTGACAAAGGGTGGTGTGAGCGTGTGTGTGTGTGTGTTTGTGTGTGTGTGTGTGTGTGTGTGTGTGTGCATGCCTGTGTTTCATGACAGACACAAACAAACAGATCCATGACAATTACCCTGACACTTGCTGTTGCAGCTGCTCTGATGTAGCTGCGCTCTCTCACTGACAGAAAAGGGTTAAGCTACTGATATGTGTTAAAAATTCATTTGCCTTTTTATTTTTTTGTATAAATGCAAAATGTCATAATCAGGTATCAGGAATAAATTCCTCCTACAGAGAGCCATGTAGATGTCTGTATGTCATGTAGAAATGTCATGTTATGAATGTAATTAATATGTAGAATGTGTGCTAGTTCTGCTAATTGGCTCACTTCCGTGAGGATCCTCACACTTTGTGTGTAACATGTTGTGTGTGTTTGAAATATGGGTGTGTGTGCAGATTGTGTAGACTGTGTGTATGATGTGTGTATGAAGTGAGCATGCATTGTGGTGTGTTTTGTGTGTGTGTGTGTGTGTGTGTGTTAGTGTGTGCTCTCCTCTGCTGACGTTTGCTGTCAGGCTCTGAGACGCCAGTGCTCCACAATCACCACGGAAACGCTCGCGCTGCCCGCGGCAACCGTCACTCGGAACACACTTGCGATATCTAACTAAAAGTTCTCACTTCCATCGTGACAATGTGAAAAAGAAACAGAGGAAGAGAGAAAAAGAAAAAATACATATGGAGGGGAAGGAGCGAGGGAGGAGGGGAAGGGGGGAGGAGGGAGGAGGGGAAGGGGGGAGGGAGGAGGGGGAGAAAAAAGAGAAGAGGGGCAGACGGAGAAAAAAAGAGGGGGGGGGGGGGGGTTGCGCCACCAGCACATGAGAAAACTTTCACCAATTAGTGTGGAAGAGTGGAGAGAGAGAGAGAGAGAGAGAGAGAGAGAGAGAGAGAGGGAGAGAGAGAGAGAGAGAGAGAGAGGGAGGGAGGGAGGGAGAGAGAGAACGAGCATGAGAGCAGAGAAAGAGGATGAGAGCGAGAAAGGGAGAGAGAGAGGGAGAGAGAGAGAGAGCGTGAGAGAGGGAGAGAGAGAGAGAGCGTGAGAGAGGGAGTGAGAGAGAGAGAGTGAGCAGGCTTGCGGCAGAGCTGTCACACAGAGCGGATTGATCAACAGGCCTACTAGTACTAATGGTACAGCCACAGGGAGCACCTGCCCCACTCCCCACACACACCCCACAACAGCTGCATGCATGTGTGTGTGTGTGTGTGTGTGTGTGTGTGTGTGTGTGTGTGTGTGTGTGTGTGAGAGAGAGAGAGAACACTAAAGGCGGAGGGTCTGTAGGTTGAACCAACCATACCTGGTGGATTCCATGCCTACTATTCTTTTACTAACAATTTGAAAAGCCATACCCACACCCCACCCCACCCCACACACACACACACACACACACACACACACAGCGCTACTGAGAAGGTGAGATGCGGCAAAAACGTCTTTTTTTTCTGTCGCTACCTCTTCTTCTTCCCACTGTGTCTCAGGCTCTGTGTGTGTGTGTGTGTGTGTGTGTGTGTCTCAGGCTGCGTGTGTGTGTGTGTGTGTATGTGTGTGTGTGTGTGTGTGTGTGTGTGTGTGTGTGTGTGTGTGTGTGTGTGTGTGTGTGTGCACCGCACCAATGCACAGCCGTCTGCCGTTAGAACAATACACAGCAGGTTATAGTATCATAAAAGCGGCTATAGTTCCACGCAATTCATCAGATCTAATCTTTAAGACGTGGCGTCGTCCTAGTGTTTCAGCAGGGAGATTAACATACGCAGTTGTATGATGGTGGCCTTGGGTTACACGTTTCTTTGGGTTTTCACACAATGCTCTTTAGAACGGCACTGCATAAATAACTCAAATCCAATCCGAACTGAAAAAAAAATAATTCTGAATATGATTTTGGCATTTCAAGGTCAATTTTTGAAATAGGTTGTCTGCATTTAAAAAAAAAAAAAATCTTATATGCAATATTAAAATGAGGTTATTGTTAGCATACGTGTAGCAAACGTGTAGCAAAATAGAAATGTTAGCTAGCATAGCAGATAACACATTTAACGTTACGATGCAAAAAACGTTTAGCTAACTCCTAATAAGAGCGGTAGACACAAACAAGTCACCGTCCTCCACATTGACCCTGACAGCCACTGAGTGAAGCGCCTCGCTAACGATGAAAAGTCGAATAAAAGTTAGAGAAGTTGCGAGTTGAAGGTGGCTGGCAGTTTGGAGTGCATGTCACGTACAGGTAACCTTTTATCGGGCAGCCTCTGGTCTCATCGGGGCCGCCTGCCCGCCCGCGGCTCTGGCTCAGCCCGGGGAAAATGGAAAAGATTTCATTGTGTTAGCATTTCAAATGGCGGGCAAGGGGCGGGGTGGCGGAGAGCCGCTAAGCGATCGTTGCCGGTGGAATTAATTGGCTATTCCGAGAATAATGTCCCTTCAGCCGAGATCCTCGGAGGCCCGGACGCAAGAGCAGTCTGCGTTTTTTTTTTTTTTTTGTTCGGTGTCTTCAAACGGGAGCGCTCGGGGGTGCTGGCCGCGTTCGGGCTTTAGCTCATTCCCTGAAGGCCGTGAAAAGCGTAATCAGAGGCAGTGAACCAAACTCGGCTAATCCGCAGCCTAATTAAAAAACACAGACGCCCATTACACCTCGCCATATTGCCCGTCCACAAGAAACTGTTTTTAAAGAAAAAATAAACACATCTAGCAATTACCGAAAAAATACTTCAGTCTTTTTAATTGTTTGTTTGGGAGGTGGGGGGAATATGATACAGAAAGAAGAAAACCAATGTGTGGATAAAAAAAAAAAAAAAACGTTGAGAATTTCAGGAACAATAGTAGCGTCTGCACTTGCGGTCAGCGTGCGATAAATGGCTAAAGCTGTGTCGGTGCTGGTAGCGCTTCTATCCTCTTATTTAAGGGGATTTGGGCTTGAGCCTGGCCCGGGCATTGACCCGCACCGATATCGGCACATCTCTTAGCCATATCTTAATCTGTGCTTCTCTAGCCCCGCACTGCACCTTTTCAAACTCAAAACAGCATTAAGAATGAGCATTGTCTGGACCGCCAGGGTCGCCCTGGGAACCGAGGCTTCCAAACAGTCAGGTGCGGATCGAGCCTCAGGCCCTCTGGACACACATCTGCTGATACACAGCACTAAACACACACACAAACACAAACAAACGCACACACATAAAAATAACAGCTAACAAACAAAACAAAAAAATCTAGATTAGTGTGCTTTTCGGGTTGTGTGTGTGTGTGTGTGTGTGTGTGTGTGCGCGCACGCTCTATCTCGCCACATCGAGCATTGAAGGTCCGTGGCGGGCGGGTGTCCATTTCATCCTTCGCTAAAGACGAACGGGCGAATCCGCTGTGCCTCCGCACACGCTGTGCCTCGCCTCATTGTGAATTCCGTCAACGGAGTCAATCTTATTAACTTCCGCGCTGCCTCACACATGACATTTTCTTCAATTTTCTCGCCGACATCAAAAACATCAATTAGCAGCTGGAAAATAGGAAGGAGAGAATGACAGAGCCTGATAACGCGGACGCATTTGAAGCCGAGGGTAAATCTATTCTGTGCTTTCTGAATGTGTTCATTACAATTGCTTTTTCAAAGAAGACCTCCAAATAGCAAAGAAATTAAATTTATCTTCTAGAAATGTCCAGAAATTGTTTTTTTCTCCCCCTTTTTAATCCTGTGTCTATCTCTGGGCCGTGGTGTGTGACACTAAAGAGTGATGGCTCCTGGTTATTACTACAGATCACAACTCAACCTCCGACTCTCACCGAAAGTCGCCCAAACTCTTTCAGAGGGACAGAGGGGAGACTCAGACATGTGCTTTCATTGTAGTCAAATAAACCCTGAGGAAAAATCATTTGACACTGATATTTATTTCTAAAATATATATGAAGCCATATATATTATAGGAAAATGTACTGTATGTACTTATCTATGTATCAATATCGGTATAAAAAAAAAATATATATAGTTAAATAGAAATAATAGATACATATAAAGCTAAATAGATAAATATTATAATACTATTTTCATACATTTATTTGGTGCAATTGTGCATGATTTATTTTGTTCCACATGTTTGGTTGTTGCTGTTGAGTAAAAATAGTTTCTGTGCATTTGTGAGTGGCAGAGCTGACAGAAGCATCCTGCTGTCTGATCCGCGTGTGTGTTCACTTCCTTCATTCACAAAGAGCCCGCAACCCGAGCCGGCCCATGAACACACACAGTCTTCTGCTCAAGCTAGTTCTGCTCTTTAATGACCAACATGAAACTCAATAAACCCGGCTAGTAGCGTTAAGTAAAGAGCTATTTTTTGCTCGAGCGAGCGGGGAAGCGGCGTGCGGACGTCTCGGCGCGGCTGCTCGAGTTACGTCTCGGCGGGGGCTCGAGGACTCGGCTGCAGGACGGGCGGGCGCGAGCGGAGTGATCGGATCGCCTTCCTCTGGCTCATTGATTTCTGCTCTTTGGACGTTATTTGGTTGCTTTTTATTTTCTCGGCTGTCGTTTTTTTCCACGTCACGGCGGACAGTGCTGTCCAAACACTCGGCGGAGGACATATCTACTATCTGTCAGCGCGGCCGGCCTTTCCCGGCACGGGCCGTGGTGCGGATGCTCTCAGTGCCGAGAAATCGGCGTGGATGACAATATCTAAAATACCCCCCCCCCTTCTGGAGGGGTAATCCGATTTCGGCTGCAGGACAGAAGGAGGGGAGAGTGGCCCCGGGGTCACTGCTCAGTTGCCACGGCGACACAGGGGTTAGAGCACCTGGCAGACCCGCCTCCCACCATTTACTCCAAACACACACACACACACACACACACACACACACACACACACACCATTTACTCCAACACGGAATAACGCGTCAGAAATTTCACAGGACGAGCAGTGGCGGCACACACACACACACACACACACACACACCCGTGGCCAGATGAAGGACGGGGGCCGGAGATGCATCTCTCCGTGCTGATGACCCAGTCGGCATCAGACGTGTCTGTCCACGCGCTCTCCCTAGTTATCTCTGTATCTCTGTTTATCTCCACGCTAATTCTTCTGATGACACAGTCCGGCTGATAGAAATTATGTGAGCTTGCATGAACACACACACACACACACTAACTTACGGCCTCTCTCTCTTTCTCTCACACACACACACACACACACTAAATCACAGTCACAGATGAAAAACACCATTAAGCCATTAGATTGTTTTCTCAAAAAGCCGATGATGACTGCTGGAGGTTTTTTTTTATTAGAAAATAACAGACCTGTTTGGGAAATGGTCTTAGGTCAAGCACAGATGGTGTACACAGCTGAAATTATTTATTGTGTGCGTGTGTGTGTGTGTGCGCGTGTGTGTGTGCGTCCGGTGGTGGAGTCTGAGCGGGTGCGGACTGCGCTCCGACCGGCACTCCTGACACTAATGGATTTTCAATGAGGAGAAACAACAAGTGAGAAGCAGAGATGGTGGAATGCCTTTCAGCCGCCACACACACACACACACACACACACACACACACAGCTATGCATTGCCCCGGGTGACGACCTCGGGTCAGGTGGACCTGCGTGTGCTTCCTTGTCGCTGGTCGTCCAGCGGAAAATTGGCAGAATAAAAGTCCCACTGAGGGAGGGGTGTGTGTGTGTGGGTGTGTGTGTGTGTGTGTGTGTGTGTGTGTGTGTGTGTACACGGAGAAAGAGCCATCTTATTGTTTAAACCTGTGCTTAAGAGTAGCAGGGAAGATGCAGGGATCTCTAGACACACACCACTGCTGTGTGTGTGTGTGTGTGTGTCTGCAGGAACATAAATTCTTTGAGGGCATCGCTTACATGTGTTCACACACACCGCGCCTTGGACAGGCCAGAGGCCATTCTCCGAACAACAGCAATCAACCACAGAGACCACTAACACACACACACACACACCATCATTTCATCATTCAACCTAATACGGTCTATTAATCACACCCTTACTTATCTCCTTTTCTCTCTCACACACACACACACACAAACAAACACACACAAATTCATCTCGTGTTGATGTCAATATTGCGTTTTAATCACCTTTTATATTTTTGGGTGAGGTTGAGTCATGTCACTTCATTGCTACTCCTCCGTATCTACCTTTCCAATTAGCGGCGGTTTGGAGTTTACTCGGCGGCCTTTCATGTGGCCTGCAGGCTGATAAGTCTGTGCTGCTGCCCATGAAAGCAGCTCTTTAATGAGCTTCGCAGAGGGTTAATTGCTTCGCTAAGATCTGCAAGTCATGTGTCTCCATATGAAATTAAGCTATTTCCCGCAGTTTCCCCACTTATTTCATTACAAACACTTTAGCCCAATCGTCCTTTCCCACAGCGCGCACGAACACACACACACACACACACAGAGAACCCCAGCGGCCAACGCACATTATTTATTCCCTGCTTAATTTGTTTATTTGGGGTCTTAGGTCTTTATTTATTTATTTCAGAGTTTTTGCTTTTTTTTTCTACAAAAGTAAACTTCCTCATTTTGTCAATATATATTTTTTTCTTGAAGTACCTGGTCACCTTCACTGCAAAAATTATTATTATTTTCTAACGTTTATCTACACCATGGTTTGAAGTAAAAAAAAAAACTTATCTACTAAAAATAAAACATTTTTAATACGTACTTTTAAATGGCCTATTTAAAAAAGATATTGGTTTTCACATTGGAATGTATTAACATTCCTGTACTAAATGTACAATGTTTATTTCCGTGTATAATCTACAATGTTTATTTCTGTGTATAATACTGTGTTTGTGCATGTGTGCATGTGTGTGTGTGTGTGTGTGTGTGTGTATTTCCGTGTATAATCCTGTGTTTGTGCATGTGCCTACAAACTTGACCGTGCATGACCGTTGTGCTTGATAATAATTGTACAAAGTGACTGTGTGTAAATCTGCATGTGTATATGTACTTTTTAGATATTTCTGTGTGTGCATGTGTGTAATTAATGACATACTGAATTATCTAAAAAATCTTTATTTAAAAATGATCTAATTAATTAAATACACACACACATTTCATATATTACCTTTGCGTGTGTGTGTGTGTAATTAATGACATACTGAATTACCTAATGCTAAGAGTAAGTATTGATGTGTGTGTATGTTTTTGTTTCCAGCTTTTCAGTACTGCTGTCTTGGGTGCAGAGAGGGAGTAATGTTTCTTGTGTCAGTTTTGCTTGCTAGCTAGCTACATGCTAACCACCTCTCTCAGCCACTTAGCTACATGCTACCCACCTCCCTCAGCCACTTAGCTACATGCTAACTACCTCCCTCAGCCACTTAGCTCATGTCAAATATTACTGCAGCTAAGAGCTAATTACACGCTAACTGTCTCCCTCAGACACTTTATCAATATCAAATATCACTGCTGCCAGATAAACAGCTAGCTACACATTAACCATCAGAACCGAGCAACCCAGCTCATATCAAATACTTCTGCCAGGCTAACTACTAGAAACATGCTACAACACAGGCCTTAACTACTGAGTCCAGTCTTCACCAGAACAAACCGAACAACACAGGCCTTTACTAGCGACTTTATGAGAGTTTTCAGATTCTACTCAAACATATAAATCCCTCATGAACTACACATTGGTCAAGTACAGTAAGCACACACACACACACACACACACACACACACACACACACACACACACACACACACACACACACACACACACACACACACACACACACACACACACACTTCCTACGCTTTGATACACACACTAATAGACGACCGGTGTGTAGTTTAGCATGGCTCATCTCGTTGTAGGGGTGATGTTGAACTCACACACACACACCTCTGGCCTGCGATTAGGGGCTCTATGAGCTGCATCTGCCCATGGCCAAATGATGATAATTAACACACACACACACACACACACACAGAAAAACTAACTCAAATCATTTCCATTGCTCCTGGTGTGATGGATAGTTCTCATTAGCAACAGAGGAGACTAGAAAAGTTATCTGAAGAGAAGGCAGTGTCTCCCATACATTGACTTATTTGTGGCGGCCCACCACAATATCAACATTGACCACCACACAATGATGTTCCAGGTTGTACTAAATTGTGCTTGAATCTGGTTAGCATCATAACTGCGCTGTGCTAATTTGTTAAAAACTGTTGCATTCGAGTTAATTCTGCAAACCTACCACCACAAATAGAATTCAATTCTGTGGGAAACCCTGGAAGAGTAGAGAGGAGAGAGGAAAGGAGAGAGAGGGGAGGAGGAGAGAGGAGAGGAGGAGACGAGATGAGAGAGGAGAGGAGGAGAGGAGAGGAGAGAGTGGAGAGGAGAGAGAGGGGAGGAGGAGAGGAGAGGAGAGAGTAGAGAGGAGAGG
>NC_055978.1:30450661-30460661 GCF_018492685.1 Alosa sapidissima | reverse complement strand
AAGATCCATTAACATGGAAAGCCAATTTGATAAGGTGTGTCCCTCTCCCGCTAAATCCCCATTTAAAAAGCGTTCCTCACCTCCCCGGGACCTGCCACTCACTCATAATCCGCATATTACACACGGCAGCACACACACACACACACGCACACACACACACACACCGTTACAACACAATAGGGATGCCTTATCATTTTATGCCCTTACAAAAAACAACAATATGCTTTAAAGCAATTTTTGCATGATTCTAATTAATGTATGTTCTAAATGTATAGAAATATACAGGTAAAATCATTTTAAATGTATATAAATATATTCACAAATGCTTGAATAAGACTCAAATATCTGCATGTTTCAGCAGAGGCAAGTGGTGCAACCGAAAACCTACCACTGAAATCAGACAAAGAATGACAGCAAGCAAGTGAGAGTGAGAGAGCGCGCCACTGAGTGAGAGAGAGACGGAGAGAGAGAGACAGAGAGAGAGACGGAGAGAGAGAGACTGAGAGAGGGAGTCTATTGTTTGGTGGGGGAACTTTGCTATGCAGTGTTGTGTTGTGCTGTGCTGTGCTGTGCTGTGCGCGTGTGTGTGTGTGTGTGTGTGTGATTGTGAGAGTGTGTGTGCTATGTTGCGTGAGGCTGCGTTGGGTGTTGCTGCTCGCCTCGTCGTGTCTTGAGCTGCTTTTTTAAACGCTGGTAATTACCCGTCGAAACCCAAAACCGGCCCGTGTCCACATCTCAGGCCCCAGGACTTAGGAGGCCCGCCCAGCGCCCGAGTCAAATAGCTCCACATTCAGACACCACCGCACACAAGCAGTAAATAAAGCCTCACACACTCACAAACACACACACACACACACACACACACACACACACACACACACACTTACACTACACAAGAAGGAGTGGAGGGGAGGAGATTAGAGAACAGGAGAAGATGGAGAAGATGGAGAAGAGGGCAAGGGAGACGACAGGAGAGAGGAGGAGGAGAAGAAGAGAGGAGGAGAGAGTAGAGGAGAGAAGGAGAAGAGAGGAGAGAAGAGGAGAGAAGAGAGGAGGAGGAGAGAAGAGGAGATGAGAGGAGGAGGAGAAGAGAGGAGAGAAGGAGAAGAGAGGAGGAGGAGAGGAGAGGAGAGAAGAGAGGAGAAGAGAGGAGAGGAGGAGAAGAGAGTAGAGGAGAAGAAGAGAGGAGGAGAGGGTGGAGGGGAGAGGAGAGGGAGGGAGAGAAGAGTAGAGGAGAAGAGAGGAGAGGAGAGGAGAGGAGAGGAGAAAGAAAAAGACTTTCAGACACACACAAATGCCGTGTAAATGGCCGGACAGTGAGAAGCATCTTCCTATTTGAGAGAGAGATAGATTCCCACTCTCCCAATCACACACACACACACATCTGTAAAGCTGACTTCCCAGCCAAACACAGAATACATACACAGCCCATAAATAACTACACAGAGACAATTCCTGTTTCCGTCTCAATCCTGATATAAAAAAAAACAAAAACGATGTAACCTAAAAAGAGGCCATTCTGCTTTCATCCTGCACTGGAGCCAGAATCACACACACGCTCATCAGGTACAGCTCACACTCCGCACAAATCACACACACACACACACACACACCGCACGCATCTTTCCTCAGCATCCGAATGACAAAAGATTCCGACTCCGAGAGATAGGATCAATAAAGAAACATCAAATGACAAAAAGACACGCTTCCTAGCTGATTAGCTCCAACACTTCTAGCACGCCTGCTGGGCGACCGGGTGTGTGTGTGTGTGTGTGTATTTGTGCGTGTGTGTGTGTGTTTGAGTGTGTGTTATAAGGCTTTATAAGCGTGAGCTTGCTGTTAGTTAGGGAAGAGGACAGTTAATCGATGCTGGGCTAAATTATTAATGTCTGCTTTTAGTAATGCGTTTATGAATACAAGGGCTTTCAACTTCAAAGCCCCGCCAGCCCCTCCACACACAGGTAGTCCTGCTCGCTCAAAGCCACCCGCGTGCACGTGTGTGTGTGTGTGTGTGAGAGAGGAATGGACGACCTTTCACAGGGCCTGTGGTCAGAGAGAGCATCACAGACGGATTACTGGGTGATTTGTCCAAATAAACGTGTTCTAGAGACACGCTACAGCTAAAACTGTGATGTAAAAGCCGTCAACATTCCCTCTGCCTTCGAGCAAGCGTGCAAGCGTGTGTGCGTGCGTGCGTGTGTGTGTGTGTAAGCGCACTCCTCAGAGCCAACACAGAATCCTTTACCTCATTCAAACAATTTCTTGAATTTCCCCTGGGGATCAATAAAGTATCTATCTATCTATCTATCTATCTATCTATCTATCTATCTATCTATCTATCTAACAATATCTCACATGTCTAATGGAAAACACAGAATTCTTAACAAGAGATAAGGCAATGTGGATACCCTGCAGTATGCTTGTGTGTGTGTGTGTGTGTGTGTAAGAGCTAGAGAGGGATGCGGACACTTGTGTATTAATGTGCGTATCATCCATTATGTATCATGCAAACAGGTGAACAAACACTCTATAGCTGATTCTGAAGACTTGATGTTACATGCACTAAATTTGATTGATTTCGAAATAGTGTGTGTGTGTGTGTGTGTGTGTGTGTGTCCTCTTGTACAGAACTGAGGAGCGTTTGACAAAGAGGGAGATTCAGACAGAAGTGGCATTTCCACCGCTCTGCAGTCGACTCCTGACACACACACCATCTACAGAAGCAGGTACACTGCTGAGAGGTGTGTGTGTGTGTGTGTGTTTTGGTGAGGGTAATAAAACATTCTGATATTTCGGCAATGTGTGTGCTGGAATGAAAGCTCCAAATGCAAACTCTCTGAAAGGATTTCACGGCAGAGACAGACTTAACAAAGACCACTGTCTGAGCACGGCAGAATACACGCGTACAAATATACTCACACACACACACAGAGAGAGTCAACAGCATCCTCATCGCAGAACGAAACGCTCCCATCCAAAAATGACAGTGTTTCTCCTCACCATCTTGGTGTCTGATTTAGACATTACAAATTATTTTCCCTCACAAACATTATTATGTCACTGCCCTGTAATATAGAGCTGACAGATTTCCAATAATATAAAAATTAAATCAGATGTATAAGATGCATTTCAACATAGAGATGTCTGGTATTTTATTAATATTTATATAATTGCAATAATAACTCTGGTTTTTGTTGTGCTCTCTTTGGTTCTTTGTTTTATTCCGCTCTTAACTGTGCACCAGACAAAATTATATTTATAGTTTAGCCATTCTAGGAATGTCATCATGAATAAATATAAAGAATAGCAGGGCCATAATCGCAGGTCTCCGGGTTAACCTTGTAATTTGAGATGGTAGTCTTCGGCAATAACCAGCAATTACAATTAACTCTTCTGGCAGCTCGAGACTTCCCGCGAAGCCTTCTGCCCGGTGGGACCGGCACAGGTAGCGCGTGCGTTCGTGTGTGCATGCATAATTATACTCTTACTAATTGCTAGTAACAAGGGCATTTTTAGAGGGTGTTTTCGGGGGGAAAGTGAAGGTAAAAGATCCCTTCCGTAATAGAACAGACTCGCGCGCTTCCCTGGGAAAACCATCCCGCAGGAATATCAGACACTGTATGTGTTGGTCCGCTGTAAATATTTGCGTACTAAAAATGTGATAATTGTACAGGCGTGTGGTTGTGCATGACCTATATTTAATTTCCTGACATCTTAACAGTGTAAAAATGACAGACATATATTGTGCAATAGGCTATGCAAATATGCTGAATAAACTCATTTGCATAAAGCTTTAGATTCTAACATCCATAAAATTAAAATACAACAGCTTCGTTTGTAGTGAGACGTGCGTGTCACCGAACAACAGAGGAAATGTCAATTTCCTCAGTACAAAAAAAACATCAGTTAATTCTGACAAAATCAACCGCTAAAATTAACACAACCAATTCAGGAAAACAATTGATTAAAAAAAATAGCACAATCCCAACAACTGCGGATACCTTATTATTAGCCTATTACATTAAGTTGAACAATAAAATCATTCGTGTACACAAGTGTACAACAAATAAATTGTAAATGTCACTTTCCAATTTTGGATACATTTTTTTTTATTCTAAATTCAATCCGTGCGGGAAACGTTAGGTAGAATGCTTCCCGCATTTGGAACGTGTGTGGGAGGCCGCGCTGTTCCATAGCCAACTGTACCGGGCTGTAGCCGTAGCCTACTTCCACACACGGGATCCGGCTGAGCAACGACATGACATGCCACTGTACAGTACGCCAAAGTTGCGAAACTTTAGCCTGATATTTCCCAGCTAACCTTACCTACTTGCGCTCGCAAACTATGTCCTGCTGCGCGCTACGTGGCGTGTTAATGAGCGTAAAGGGGCAAATAAACACACTTACTGTGCGTGCTGTTGGAGAAAGTGATCCGTTCGGGAGGTACGGGCTCGTAAGATCAGGGATCATTATAAACGGATAGCCCGGGTACGGTGGGCTCTTGAACAGCCCTCCATCTTGCCGCTTCGCAGCTAACATGGCGGGGGAAAAGAAGAAAACTTTTATAAGTGCCTTGAAAAGTTGCTCTCCTTCAGAGACCCCAACAGTAAAGCCCTTCGGCATGTTAACATTGCATTGAGTAAAAGTGTGTGGGACAAGAGCATTAAGAAAAGAGCAGAAACTCACCCTCCTCTAAACTTTCTCTTGTTTTGTCTCTGAAAGTTTCAGATCTAGGCGGAGGCCGTCTTTCCGCCTTCAAATGCAACGAAACACAGGGATTGCATTTAAGAAACACGAGGAGGAATCGCTACTTTTAACAACGTGTTTTCAAACGATAATTTTACGTATAACAGATAAATGAAGTAAAGTCATGGTCAATCGATCGCCATTATTTGTCACTTACCTCTGAATCTGACGAGCTGTTTTGATTCGTTTCTGATTCGTTTACAAGAGAAGATTTGACGTCTGCTAAATCCCTTTCTGCAGAAGAGTTCTCCGAAATTTTTTCCTCCTGTTCCCCTTCGTCTTTGAAGGAAATCATTTCATCGTTCGCACCCAAATCGTCCCCTCCACCGCCGTTGAGCTGCGGCATTTTTCCCGAGCAATTTTGGGGGCAAAAACACAAAGTTTTAAACCCTTGATCTTAGTGATCCCGGATCCGAGTTTAAGTTTAGGGTCTGTATTGGCGTTTTCCAAGCACTGGCGGTTAGTACAAACTCAAAAGAGGGGAATCTTGGCAGAAAAAGAAGCCGGAGATGGAGCTGAGCCGCTCGGATTGAGGAGTTGAAGTTGGTCGGAGTGGTTTTCAGTTCAAAGGCGGCGCTGATTGACAGATAGAGAGGGATGGAAATAGAGAGAGTCTGGATTCGGGATTATTGACAGGGAGAAACACACAAGAAACTAATGAGATTCAAACAGGGAGGGACTTGAAGTGACGTTTTCATAAATAGAGAGGGGCAGGATAGGGGGGCAGGAGAGGACTGGAGGGGGGGGAGAAAGGAAACGGCGGACGGGAGAGAGTTTGAGACGCGGAAGCGGACAGCTTTGGTGAGGAGAGGGACAGTTATGCGAGTCGCCCTGTTTGCTTTTGTGACGGAATAGTAAAATAGGCGGAAGATCTCCGCGAGGTGCCGGTGAAACGTGGATTAAACAACATGGGCGGTCTCGCGCCACGGCGCTATTCCACTTCCTGCTTCTCGTGCAGGAGCCGCGTGCTCAAGCAGCCGCGCGCAGCCCAAACTTTGCCCCGCGTACCATAGAGATACGGCCACGCGCATCTTTTATTTGACTTGGTGCCTTAAAAATTAAACCGCTTAAAATATAAAATATTTTTCAAATTAGTTTATTTCAAAATGTCGTTTTGTTTTTCTGCACCTTATTTCAGCTTGTTATAAATTTCACAACGCAATTTAAAATCACTTTAAATTATGTGTCAAACTGAATTATAATATAGCCTACTGTTGAAGAATATATATAAGCAAAGATATTGTCCCTGTCCCTATATGATTTTTTTCCTGGAGCGCTTGTCGCGAGTGTCGAGCCGTCTCAGGTGAGATGCGGAGGGAGGGAGAGCGCGATGGGCGCTGATCGAGCTTACAGCAGCGGCGGACTAATGAGTTCGGGCAGCTCCGAGGACAACCTGTGTTCATTATGAATAAAACAACAGGCCGCGTGCGTTCGCTTCCTGCTCCTCTCTGTCACCCACACCTCCGATGCACACAGAAAATGATAAATAAAGTTTTTTTTAGTCCTCAGCTTGCTTGTGATTGAAGAAAAGACCGAAAGGCTTTTTTAATAACCCAAAATGGGTTTAATTAGGCTACTGGCCGACAGCTGTGTTGGAATATGTTTTAATACCATTATTTTATTTTCGTAAAAACACAGGGAAATATTTTATATTTGCATGCTTGCTATGGAATCGCTGTCATTCAAGAAGCAGCGCGTTTCCATTCTTGCAATTATTAACAGTATAGCCTAGGCCCAGTCTAACAGCTTTTATAACTGCTAATTTTGTTTTAAAGGTTAGACAACACCGATCATCATATTTTAAAATAATATGTCCGCTCTGGCGCTAGATTGAAACGGCTTGTGCTCATCAGGGTCAAAGTTATTTAAACAGAGAAGGACAAGGGGAGCGGGGAGGGTCCGGCGTAGCACTGGCGTTGAATGGACTGCGCGGTGCCGATTATTTACAGGCTGTGCCATAAATGTTTCATTGTTTTTCCAAGATAGTGCGCGGTGTAAACTGACAATCAGAGCTCTTGTTAGACATCCGCGGCGTGCACACACAGCCTAATAAATAAATATTCTCTCTAAATGTCTGTTTCTGAATGAAGGAGAGCTCTGTCTGCTGGAGAGGCAAAACTGAAACACAGAGGGGGAACAATACACCATGATGCAGCTGTGTGTGTGTGTGCATGCATGTGGTGTGGCCTATGTGTGTGTGTTTTAAATTAATTGCATAAACCTGAGAAGTGAGTATGACATTCCATCATTTTAAGATAAAAACCTGGAGGACAGAGGAAAAACGGATGTCAACATCAGAGACATGACCTCTCTCTCTCTCACACACACACACACACACACACACACTCTCTCTCCTGCTCCTAGCCTGCCTCTACTCTAGACCCCGCGGGGTGCCGAGGGACCCCCTCACACACACACACACACACACACACACACACACACACACACAGCCATCTGCACACCACAACTGCATCAGTAGCCTCAACACCCCCTGTGTTTTGTTGGTATTTTTTTATTATGATGTGCATTAGTAATTCACATATAGGTTATTCTAGCACCGTTGCAGCGGGGTGGCCATCTCATCGGCCAGTTACACGGGAGAGGCTATCCAAGCCCCTCGCATCAGCTTGGGCGGAGAGAGAGAGAGGGAGAGAAAGAGAAGGGGAGAGATAGAGAGAGAGAGAGAGAGAAGGGGGGAGAGAGGGAGAGAGAGAGAAGGGGGGAGAGAGGGAGAGAGAGAGAGAAGGGGGGAGAGAGAGAGAGAAGGGGGAGAGAGAGAGGGAGCGAGAGAAGGGGGGAAAGAGAGAGAGAGAGAGAGAAGGGGGGAGAGAGAGAGAGAAGGGGGAGAGAGAGAGGGAGCGAGAGAAGGGGGGAAAGAGAGAGAGAGAAGGGGGAGAGAGAGAGAGAGAGGGAGGGAGAGAAGGGGGGCAAGAGAAGCTGAAGATAGCCATGCAGGCTGCATCAGATCACCAAACCCCAAACTCCTCAACACATAAATGGTTAATTACCCATAATGCCTCTCAATGCGTTCCCATGCCGCCCTGCGCTGCATTAGCATATTATAGGCTGTGTGCTCGCTTGTATTCTTAGTAACATTATGTGCATTTAAAGGGTTGTTAATGGTAGCTATGGACTCATTTAAGCCAGATGCCTGCTGAGTTTGATGAATAAAATAATACACAAAGTTTTCTGCTTTTAACAAGTGGAACTTGGCATTTAACCTTTTCAAGCGTACTTGATCGCAAATGTCCCCTTTGTGAGAGGAAGCGCAGTTAACCAATTTAGCATTTTCCAGGACGGCTCAGCTGATGCGGGCCTATTAACAATGATTTGGTTAACCACAATTATGCTTGACTAATGGCAGTCTGCATTGTCTGCAGGCCCATAATAAGTGCATTGATTTGAGCTTACTCAGATTATGCAAAAAAATAACATCTTTATGATGTATATTTAAAAAGCAAACAAAAAAATAAAAGTCAGGCTCATTTTGGCATGTTTTTGAAACATCAGTTCATTTAAAAACAGAAAGAAACATACTAACACATCACTACCGTCACGCTGGCACATCAACATCGTGGACATTTATAAAAATGAGATAAAATATAAAACAGAAAAAATGTGTCTGTTTGTGTGTCTCAGGACACCCAGAGCTCAGGGTCTTGAGACGACTTCATATTCTCCATGTGTTGTTGTTTAAAGCATGGCTGTTTTGTGAGTAAGATTTTAGCAGACAGCCTAGCACCCTCAGCCTGTCCTGAATGGAGACATTGTGTTTGTGTTTATGTGTGTGCATGTGTGTGTCTTTGTGCGTGTCTGTGTGAGTGTGCATGTATGTGTGAGTGTGCGTGTATGTGGGTGTGTGTGTGTGTGAGTGTGCATGTATGTGTGAGTGTGCGTGTATGTGTGTGCATGTGTGTGTGTGTGCATGTATGTGTGAGTGTGCGTGTATGTGTGTGTGAGTGTGCATGTATGTGTTTATGTGTGTGCATGTGGGTGTGTGTGTGTGTGTACTTGTGTGTGTGTGATGGGTGTATCATGCTGCCTGGCCAGACGGGCCAAGGGGTGGGCAGATGGCTGAGTGGGCCGGAAAAGCCCACTGCATCGTGGGAAATGTTTGAGGAGTGCGGAGAGTGGGGCCGTGTGTGTTTTCCAAAACAAACAGTCCAGCTTCTTCAGGCAGATGCGAGAGCCATCTATCAGCACCCCGCGCCTCCAAGCCAGCAGGGTCACTGGATACATGCACACACCTGAGCCGCTCATCCGCTAGGTGTGTGTGTGTGTGTGTTTACTGTCCTGAGATACTGCGGTCGGCACCATAACTACAGCCAAGACACACACACTCGTGTCAGTGTGGAGCGTAGCCGCTTGCTGACATCACAACACCAAACTGTCACACAGTGAGTGAACTCTTCACCTTAGGCCAAACGCCGCCACTCATCACACACACACACACACACACACACACACTCGGCAGGCAGGCAGGCCAGCCACGCCTAAAACTCCGCCACATAAATAACCTTCACCCTGCCGCCAGGCCCGACCCAATATCCCATCTTTTGGCCATGAGGTTGCCTGCTCCGAGAGGGCCGGTCATAAATCAGCTCCGCTCCACTACGGCAGTCATGCAATCCCATAGATCACTCCAGAGAAACTTGCCTGGGTGTGTGGTGGATGAGAGCACATGCACTCATTTGGATGGAGTAGGGATTTGCTAAATAAAAACTACTTTCTATTCTGCAGCAACTAATCTCTCTCTCTCACTCCCTCTGCCACACACACACACACACACACTCTTACAAGATACCTGTCTCCTTAGTGTTAGCTGTGATGAAGGTCTCATCAGGACAGGTGAGCTGAAGACAGAGAACAGGGCTGTGTCGTTGGTTACGGTATCATTGGTTACAGTGTTGTTGGTTACAGTATCATTGGTTACAGTATCATTGGTTACAGTGTCGTTGGTTACAGTGTCGTTGGTTACAGTGTCATTGGTTGCAGAGAGTGTCATTGGTTACAGTATTATTGGTTACAGTATCATTGGTTACAGTGTCATCGGTTACAGTATCATCGGTTACAGTGTCGTTGGTTACAGTGTCATTGGTTACAGTATTATTGGTTACTGTGTCGTTGTTTACAGTATCATTGGTTATAGTGTCATTGGTTACAGTATCATTGGTTATAGTATGATTGGTTACAGTATCATTGGTTACAGTGTCATTGGTTACAATGTCATTGGTTACAGTATCATTGGTTACAG
>NC_055978.1:30435661-30443161 GCF_018492685.1 Alosa sapidissima | reverse complement strand
TGATGGTGATATGATCACAGCAGCGTCGTGATGCCGATACGATCACAGCAGCGTCGTGATGGCGATATGCAGCGTCGTGATGGCGATATGCAGCATTGTGATGGTGATATGATCACAGCAGCGTCGTGATGCCGATATGATCACAGCAGTCAACAGTGAAAGAGAATTCCAAGAAGTGTCCTCTCCAGCACCTGGACACTCATCTATCACTGCTCATAAGAGAGGTGGACACTCATCTATCACTGCCCAGATACTTTACAGGTCCAGTTACACTCTGTAGAATGCGTACTACACAGCACTGGTCTGTAGGATCCGTACTACACAGGGCTGGACTGTAGGGAGGTAGGGAGCTGGTCTGGACAGGGCTGGTGTGTCTCTCAGCCTCCCAGCCGCTCTCTTCAGATCCTAATTAAGAAACGAAGGCAGAAAAATCAATTAAGGGGATGGAGGGATCAATGGCCTCCACTGGGCCTGAGAGAGAGAGAGATGGAGAGAGGGAGGGGAGGAGAGAGGGAGGGAGGGAGAGGGGGGAGAGAGAGAAGGAGGGGAGGGAGTGGGAGGAGAGGGGGAAGGAGAGAGAGGAGGGACAGAGAGAGAGAAAGGGAGGGAGGGAGGGAGGGAGGGAAAGAGAGAAGAGATGGAGTAAAAGAGGGAGGGAGGGAGAGGTTCCTGTCTTGACTCCTTCAGGACACACACACACACACACACACATACACACACTCACACACACACACACACACGCACACACACACACATACACACACACTCTCTCACACACACACACACACACACACACACACACACACACACTCTCACACACACACACACACACACACACACACACACACACACACACACACACTCTCACACACACACACACACACACACACACACACACACACACACACACTCACACACACACACACACACACACACACTCACACACACACACACACTCACACACACACACACACATTAAAATAAAACCAACAGTAATAAAAATCCCACAGCAGAAAATAAAAAGCAGCACATGCTACTTAAGATAAGAAAGACAACACTGCTTCCCATGCCCCGAAGTCACACACACACACATTCTATTTCTGACCATTTTCACATACAGATAACGACTGACTGGGGTATGGATATGTGCCGGATCTTGCCCAGACTCAGCCCTGATACGGCCCTGTTATGGTCCTGATGTGGCCCTGATATGGCCCTGATGTGGTTCTGATGTGGCTCTGTTACAGTCCTGATCTGCCTCATGAAGGGTCTCCTCTTTCTAAGACTTCCACTCACAACTATAATACAGCTGCAGAACTTGTGAAACGCACACAGGCCACAGAACACACGGAACGCCATCAGGCTCTAGAACACATGGAACACAAACAGGCCACAGAACACGCGGAACAACAGCAGTCTTCACCATGGGCCACAAACAGACAAACACAAACACGTAGAACATTATCAGAATATGTGTAAGGCAGCCGCAAGAGCCAGCGCTGTCCTTACCCTCCAGGTCATGTGTGTGTGTGTGTGGGAAGGAGCTGGTCTCTGTGTGCCCTCCCAGTAGTATCCCAGGTTGTGCTTGTTGTGTTTGTTAGGCTCCCCTTCCAAATGCATTACGGACCCCCAGATCACATCAGCGGAGATTTGATCAATATTAATAAGGCACAGAGAGGAGAGAGGAGAGGAGAGGAGAGGAGAGGAGAGGAGAACTCCAGTGGTAATTAAGCCGGTCGCCCGTCTTTGATTTTCACCGTTACTCACGCCTCTGCATCCCCAGATTAAAAAAGCCACCTCTTTTATTTCATAATATTACAGCCCTACATGGATCTTCTAAAAGCTTTAATAAGACAAAGATAAGATTTGCATCCCCATACAAGTGTCTTTTTCAATTGCTTGTGAAGGCGCCATTGAAGCAGGGAAATAGATGCTTCCCTCTGTTCTTAAGGGCACTAATAGAGAGGGTGGGAACAGGGAGGAGACTCACACACTTTGATCTTCAATCAGCAAAAACTCTCTCTCCGCCTTTGTCAGTCTATATTTGGTAAATAATGGTGACAATCCATGCCATTAATAAGATGAAATAGACAGAGAGAGGAAGAGAGAGGGAGGGAGAGAGAAAGAGGGAGAGAGAAAGAGGGGGAACAGGGGAGGGAAAGAAGGAGGAGAAAATAAAGGACAAGAGAGGGCAAAAGAGAGAGAGAGAGAGAGAGGGAGGGAGAGAGAAAGAGAGAGAGAGGGAAGTGGGTGATCAGGGAGTGTGTGTGTGGGGGGGGGTGAGAAAAGGATAGAGAGAGAGGAGGGGGTGATCAGGGAGTGTGTGTGGGGGGGGGAAGAGAGGGGGGGTAAAGAGGAGAGAGAGAGGGAGAGAGAGTGAGTAAGGGGAGAAGTGTGTGAAGGAGAGAGAGGCATTTCTAACTCATTGGTATTTTCATGGCGTCTCCAAACCCCACCAGCGCCTCACACACACACACACACACACACACCAGGTTCACTTTCAGCCAGCGCCTTGTGTACCTTCAGAAACATGCTGTATTTACTGTGCATACTCTTACACACATAAACACACAGACACACAGACACATATACACACACAGACACACACATAAATACTCCCTCTCTCTCTCTCTCTCTCTCACACACACACACATAAATATTCCCTCTCTCTCTCTCTCTCAGATTGAGAGTTACAAATATGACATCAACACAAATATAACCATCAACACAAACATGATGAAGATGTAATTTACAAAGCATGACACTTGGTGGGCATGTAGCCCCACATGGATGACACGGAACCATTGATCTTTGTTTTGATCCGTCCTCTTTACCTGGGTAGAGGGCTGAATAGTGTCCTGCACTGTCCTCTTTACCTGGGTAGAGGGCTGAATAGTGTCCTGCACTGTCCTCTTTAGCTGGATAGTGGGCTGAATAGTGTCCTGTGGGCTGAATAGTGTCCTGCACTGTCCTCTTTACCTGGGTAGAGGGCTGAATAGTGTCCTGCACTGTCCTCTTTAGCTGGGTAGTGGGCTGAATAGTGTCCTGTGGGCTGAATAGTGTCCTGCACTGTCCTCCTTCCCTGGTAGTGGGCTGAATAGTGTCCTGCACTGTCCTCTTTAGCTGGGTAGTGGGCTGAATAGGGTCCTGCACTGTCCTCTTTACCTGGATAGTGGGCTGAATAGGGTCCTGCACTGTCCTCTTTAGCTGGATAGTGGGCTGAATAGTGTCCTGTGGGCTGAATAGTGTCCTGCACTGTCCTCTTTAGCTGGATAGTGGGCTGAATAGTGTCCTGTGGGCTGAATAGTGTCCTGCACTGTCCTCTTTAGCTGGATAGTGGGCTGAATAGTGTCCTGCACTGTCCTCTTTAGCTGGGTAGTGGGCTGAATAGTGTCCTGTGGGCTGAATAGTGTCCTGCACTGTCCTCTTTAACTGGGTAGTGGGCTGAATAGTGTCCTGCACTTTCCTCTTTAGCTGGGTAGTGGGCTGAATAGTGTCCTGCACTGTCCTCTTTAGCTGGGTAGTGGGCTGAATAGTGTCCTGCACTGTCCTCTTTAGCTGGGTAGAGAGCTGAATACAACAGAATAAAACAAAAGTTCCCCCTAAACATCTGGTCTGCAAAAAAAGAGTGTGTGTGTGTGTCTTTCTGTTTGAGAGAGAGAGAGGGTGTCTGTCTATTAAATGCAAGGTTAATATATGGCCCAACATCCTTTAGGTGTGTGCGTGTGTGTGTGTGTGTGTGTGTGTGTGTGTGAGATGTGTGTGTGTGTGTGGGGGTGCTCTTTAATGTCTGTGTGCAACGTTAGTGGCTGCACTAATGGCCAGGGTGGGTATGAGTGAACTGAAGCCACACACAGGCCTGCCTCCTCTTGACATACACACACACATCCACACACTCACACACGCACACACATCCACACACACGCACACTCACACACATCCACACACACACACACACACACACACACACACTCCATGCAGTGACTACGCCGCGATCCTTTCGAAGTTCTGCGTCTTCTGTCTGTGTCGATCACCACTTAAACAAATGGTCTGTCTTTACTGTAGATGTGTGTGTGTGTGTGTGTGTGTGTGTGTGCGTGTCGATCACCACCTAAACAAATGGTCTGTCTTTACTGTAGATGTGTGTGTGTGTGTGTGTGTGTGTGTGTGTGTGTGCATGTCGATCACCACCTAAACAAATGGTGAACTCCATTGACTGCCGTGTTGAAATATAAATGTCAATTGTTTGCCCTTTTCTGGTTTAGATTTTTTAAAAGTTATCGAGAAACAGACACAGAAACACATTCCAATTACCTAGTTATTGTAACCAGTCAATTTATTTGCGAGGCGTATGCGACCCAAAGCATTTATTTACTTTATTAAAGTCCTTTATTTTCTCCAAGCAGAGCGGCTTAGTCGCCAGCATACCCGTGACATCAAGACATACAACAAACAAATGAACAAATAATAAAGGTAAAAAATAAAATAAAAAACGTACTGCTTGCTGGTGAAGTAATAATAATAATAATAATAATAATAAAGCTTTATTTGTATAGCACCTTTCATACACAGAATGCAGCTCAAAGTGCTTTACATTTGAAGCATGTAACACAATAGTAGTCAGTCAGTCATTATCAATCACTTTTCTTTGCTGTTTATGATATGCTCAGCAACGTATCAAAAATATAGAAAATGACGTCATAAGACTGGCAGCCTTAACCCTCTTACCCCCCACAAGCACGCCATATGGCAACTGTGGCAAGGAAAAACTCCCATATTCCAGGAAGAAACCTTGAGCAGAACCTGACTTAATAGGGGGAGCCCATCTGCTTCTGGCTGGCTGCGCCCTCCAATAGTAGCAGATGTAGAATAATCTGAAAATGTAGTCTACAGGATAAGATGAGTTAACTAAAAGCTTTCCTGTACAGGTATGTTTTCAGATCTTTTTTAAAAATATTTACTGAACTCGCCTGCTTGATGTACAGAGGCAGGGTGTTCCATAGTTTGGGGGCATAATGGATAAACGCAGCTTCTCCACTTTGTTTGTGGAGCACTTTGGGTACGATTAAAAGATTAGAATTGGATGATCTAAGTTTCCTTTGTGGTTGATAAGATATTAAAAGCTCAGAGATATATGAAGGTGCTATGCCATTCAGAGCTTTGTAAGTAATTAACATAACCTTAAAATCAATTCTATAGGAAATAGGGAGCCAGTGCAGTTCAGCCAACACAGGGGTGATGTGTTCTCTCTTCTTAGTCTTAGTTAAAAGTCTAGCCGCAGAGTTCTGTATGAGTGCCAATTTCTTTAGATGTTTTTTGGGAAGACCAGTGAAAAGTGCATTGCAGTAGTCTAACCTGCTAGTGATAAAGGCGTGAATTAGTTTTTCTGCATCTTGTTGAGTTAAAAAGGGCCGCACTTTGGCAATGTTTCTCAAGTGGAAATAGGCTGTCTGAGTAACTTTACTGATATGGGGCTTAAAACTTAACTCTGCATCTAAGATGACACCGAGGCTTGTTACTTTTGGTTTGACCTGGTGTGCCAAGTTCCCCAGATTACTAAGAATAATATCTCGCTTTAGTTTTGGTCCAACCAGAAGTACCTCTGTTTTGTCATCATTTAGTTTCAAAAAGTTTTTGCTCATCCACTGATTAATGGAGGTTAGGCATGCAGTGAGGGAGCAAAGGCCATCTGGGTTAGTTGGCTCAACAGAAAGATACAATTGGGTATCATCTGCGTAGCTGTGGAAGTTTACATTATGTTGACTTATGACGTTTCCCAATGGAAGCATATATAGAGAAAATAGCAGGGGACCAAGGCAGCTCCCCTGGGCCACACCAAAAGGCAAGTCATGTTTTTCAGATACATGATCTCCTAGACTGATATAAAAATCTCTGCCAGTAATGTAGGTTTGGAACCAGTTTAGAGCATTATCAGAGAGACCCACCCACTTCGCAAGGCGGTGAATTAGGATGCTATGATCAATGGTGTCAAATGCCGCACTCAAATCCAGAAGAATAAGGATTGAGACTTTGTTTGAGTCGGTAGCTAGTCTGAGATCATTGACTATTTTTACTAGAGCCGTTTCTGTGCTGTGATTTGATCTAAAACCTGATTGGAATTTTTCAAGGATACTGTTTTCGTTGAGGAAGGTATTTAACTGATTACAAACAACTTTTTCAAGTACTTTGCTCAAAAACTATAGATAGATTTGATATAGGCCTGTAGTTGCTCAGATTGGTATGGTCAAGATTTGACTTTTTAAGTAAAGGTTTCACAACAGCGGTTTTAAAAGCAGTTGGAAATATACCTGTTTCTAATGAGGTATTTATTACCTTGAGAAAAAAGGGAGCTAAGCCATCATATACTTTTTTGAGGAATGTAGTAGGGATTGGATCTAAAACACATGTTGAGGAGCCGGTTTGAGTTATAATTTTACCAAGCTCAGATTGAGTAATAGTGCTAAAGGACCTTAATTTTGGGGGGCTGTTTTTGGGTGTACTATCAAACATATTACTTGTGTTACCAATAGCCTCCCTTATAGAAATGACTTTGTTTTTGAAGAAGTCTGCAAATTCTTCGCATCTTAGAGAGGATGCCTGACTGAGTGTATCAAAAGGTGTTTGATGCAATAGCCTATCAATGGTAGAGAACAACACCCTAGAGTTTCCACTGTTTTCAGCAATTACCTTAGAGAAGTGGTTCCTCCTCTCATTCCGAATAGCTCTATTATAATTTGCAATTTTTTCTTTTAGAATGGCACGGTGAACCTGTAACTTAGTTTTTCTCCATGTTCTCTCAGCTTTCCTACATGATCTTTTTAGATCATGGATATTTTCGTTCATCCAAGGTGTCAGTTTGCTACAGGGCCTTTTTTTAGTCTTTAAGGGTGCCACTCTGTCAAGCAGAGCGCCTAATTCACGATTGAGAGCCTCTACCATTTGATCAATGGGATGATGTAAAATATCTAAATTTATGGAGTCTATAAGAGCTATGAACTGCTGTTCTGCTCTAATGTCCAAGAGTCGCGATTTGATTGCAATTTCGGGATGAATTTTTGGAGTATGTAGTACAATATTAACTTTGACAAATGAGGGTAAATTGCCTTATATCCTCCGAAAGAACGAGGATGTGGCCATTGTGGCTGCAAAATTTGTAGCAGCCTGCCATAACCTGAGGGACAGCCAGTGAGGCCACAGCCATAAACATTGTTATAGGATTGTTATTATTATTAGAATTGTCGTTTAACTTTTATGTCTTACTTAATTTAAAGTTCTGTTAAACATTATTTTATTTATATTTTTGTGTACATGTAATTGAACTTTGGCAATGATGTTCATGCCAGCTTTCTTGAATTGAATTGAAGCAGAGAGAGAGAGAGAGAGAGAGAGAGAGAGAGAGAGAACGATGGAGAGAGAGAGGGAGAGAGAGAGAGAGATGGAGAGAGAGAGGTAGAGAGAGATGGAGAGAGAGAGGGGGAGATGGAGAGAAGAAGCAGAGAA
>NC_055978.1:30418161-30428161 GCF_018492685.1 Alosa sapidissima | reverse complement strand
ACTCACACACACACACACATACACGCACACACACAATCACACAAGACATACTAAACTGTGGGGCAGTGTGTAGTGTAGGTCATGGTAAACTATTTGTTTTTGTACTTAGAAATGTCGGAGTTGATTTTAAGTTCTGGTGTAGGAAACAACAAATCTTAATAATATCTCTCCTTTTTCTAGACTATTTTTTCGAGACACAATTGTACCAATTGTCAATTTAATATCAATATGAAATTTTGGCCATTTTGTTTTTTAAAGTATACAGTGTATATTGGGCTTGAGATGCAGTGGGATCAGGGGCGGACTGGGACCAAAAATCGGCCCTGGCATATTTGGCCCAAGCGGCCCTCAAATTGGTCGGGCACACCTAATTAAATACACAATCTTTGCATTACCCTTAAATATGTATGTGTTAACTGTCATGGAGCACTGAAAGTGATGTAGGCCTCATTGGCTATCACCATGGCTATCACTCTGACCAATCAGAGGTAGCCATAGAGCACATGATCTCCATATTCAAGTAGGCTATACAAGCAATTATTAAAGAAGAGTTTCTGCTTGAATTCCAAGTATCATTTCAAATGATTCAATAGGCTACATTTAAACTATACAATGCTCTATTGGCAGCAGCACCAAACAATTACTGAAGACGTTTTGTAGCCTACATTTCCGTCAGTCTACAGTCTTTTAGCCCATCTTTACCATGATAACATTTCCAAGATAGAACCCTTTCGACACTCTACTTTGAGAGACCAACCGCCACTCATGCCATCGATGTTGAATTTTGGGTGTCTGACGTAGGCTAAACTGATCTCTTTTGCTGTCCGGGTTTGCAAATCCTTCATTTAGAAAATTCATTAGCCTACCATATAATTACATTATCGCAATTAATATTTCATAATAATCATCATCGTCAGCATGGCATGTCACACATAGCCTACCTGCTCCACCACTGAGTTCTTATCATGTAGGCTCAACTAGGCTTTCTCCACCACCTGCTCACTGTCCCTCTCCTCTGTATGCTTGCTTACATCCTCGTTCAAACTCAACGAACTTCAACATGCTGCTGACATATGCTAGCCTACTTGCAATATTGTATTTTTGAAGCTTCTACATTGGTGTTAATTTTGCACAATTGTCACTACCGGCACCCGCTGCAATTTTGTGTAGGCAACTTCGATTAACTTTTGATGCGCTCACAGAATTCTGGCTCTGAGCCAAAATGGGAGGGGTGGGGCCTGACGTGAGCTGTTATTGGATCAGTCGAGTGTCAATATGGAAATGTAACCAATGGGCCGCTGATTATCCTTCTTTGGGCCGATCATTGGCCAAAATGATTAAATTATATATAGCCTATTCTATCGGCCCAAAAGGTGCGTCGGCCCACCGGTATGCCAGATGGCCAGTCCGCCCATGGGTGGGATCGGGAAATGACCGCATGTCGGATTCGAACCTGGGTCCCCGTGGGCACCTGGACCCATATGGTACGAACGCTGTAGCCTGTTGCGCCACAGCACCCCCGATATTTTGGCCATTTTGGCAAATTTTGCAATTTCAACTCCTAAGAAATAGCCATCATGAGATCAGCACTATGTTCCCAAGACCCTATGTTCCCAGGGTCCTATGTTCCCCAGTTAGAGGGTCCTATATGTTCCCCATCTCTATAAAGCAAATAATGGGTATCTGGAAAAACTTAATCATGCATAATATCCAATGCACTACACAATTGCAAATATTTATGCATGATATGATCTCACTATAGCTGCTAATAATATTACACATAAACACAAGTATCAAACTCCTGCCACAACCCCTGTTCCTTGCAACCAACTTCAATGGTAACATTTCTTCTGAGGTATTTGCCTTTGCTGCTATGGTTTAGCCATCAGATGTGTCACCGATGTGGGTTAGCCATTTAGATAGCTGATAGCTGTGTTACTACATTGGTTCAGCTGTTACCTTTTTATCTTTGTCAGAATAATGTGGATTTGCTGTTAGCGGTTAGCTTTGTCAGCATTGTGTTGCTTAGCCGTTAGCTGTGTCAGTACAGTGTGGCTTATTGTTGCCAACTTATAGAACATTAGCATTGCAACTACACTGTTCCTGGTTGGGGTCATCCCTATGTTCCCAGGGTTCTATGTTCCCAGGGTTCTATGTTCCCAGGGTCCTATGTTCCCCAGATTAACATGGTAGGTAATGGGAACATGAAAAAGGGTCCTATGTTCCCCAGTTAGAGGGTCCTATATGCTCCCAGGGCCCTATGTTCCAACTGGGGTCCTATGTGTTCCCAGGGCCCTATGTTCCCCAGTTAGAGGGTCCTATATGCTCCCAGGGCCCTATGTTCCAACTGGGGTCCTATGTGTTCCCAGGGCCCTATGTTCCCCAGTTAGAGGGTCCTATGTGTTCCCAGGGCCCTATGTTCCCCAGTTAGAGGGTCCTATATGCACCCAGGGCCCTTTCTTCTTTGTGTTCATTTGACTACTGGTTTTCATATTTTCAAATTCATAATAATTAGATCCATCTTATCAGTCTACATACAAAGACAGATTTCAAATTCAAAATGCTAATAACAGAAATGGTGATGTGTAGCCTCCCTTTGAGTATCCCTGTGTTTCACGTCACAACATTATGAATGGTTGGTAATTCCCTTGGGTAAAGTCTGCATAAATGCGAGCCCTCATGCACTTCTCAATTTGTAAGCCCTCACAAAGTTAGCGGGATTCAAAATCTGTGAGGGAGGACATTAAGATTCAGCCACTGTGTGATAGCAGATAATTGAACTGGGGATCATGGACCCTGGGAACATAGGACCCTGGGAACATACTGAAGGGCTTTGGGAACATAGGTATCCTCCAGACTCAAATGACCAAACCCTCCTGGCTTAGCGGTTACCTTTGTCAGTATGGTGTAGCTTAGCTGTTAGCTTTGTTAGTACAGTGTGGCTTAGCGGTTAGCAATGTTCTGGAGGGTTGTGGCTTGCTGTGCCCAGCTTGGATTAGCCTCTGTTAGCTTCATGCAGACTAAACCCTGATGCTAAGTCTTGGCCATCACCTCAGAAAGCAAACACACAGCTCCAGTGGTAGTGAGACACTGACACACACACACACACACACACACACACACACACGGTCTGGTGAAATATCTCCGTCTGACACCTCCTAGGAACTCGAGGAGCTTTTCTGGGGGCAAAAGCATGTGCTGAGGTTTAAAAAGGTAGACCCAAGATCAGGCAGTCAAACACACACACACACACATACACACACACACAGACGCGCACACACACAGATACACACACACACACACACACACACACACACACACACTCACACACACACAGGATCAGACAGAACACTGACTTCTCTCTGTGTGGGTCTGTTTCATTTTCTTCAAGCTGGGCATCGTTGGAAAGAGAACCACATGTACGCTTCCTTGGCCTTTGAGTGTTTCTCTCTCTCTCTGTGTGTGTGTGTGTGGAGAAACAGTTGACACTGTGTGTGTTTGCGTCAGTGTGTGTGTGTGTGAGAGAGAGAGAAAGAGAGAGATCTGATTGTATGTGTGTGTGTGTTTGTGTGTGCTTTGTTTTTCTTTTTGGAGTGTGTCTTTGATGTGTGCTCTTATTTATTTCTGCCCTTAGCTGCTGGGCAGTTAGAGCAGCATCAGACAGAGAGAGACTGTCCACACACACACACACACACACACACACACACACACACACTCACACACTCACACACTGAGTGCTGTCTCAGTCTCTCAGCCACACCACCTTTGACCTCTACTCTCTCAGCTCCAGTCCTCACACACACACACACTCACATAGACACACACACACACACTAAAAACACACACTCACTCACAAAGTAGTCAAACCAACACAGATTTCTTCACAAAGCAAGCGATTGTGTCTCTTTGAGGGCAATACTACAGCAAATTCATTTGATATCAAAGAACAACAAAGAAACAAAGAAACAAACAGCAGACAACAACGACATCATCAACAACAACAACAACCAGCAATGCACTCATCAGGGTTTAGATTCCATAAAACCATCTAATGAGTTCCGTATGGTCTGTGTGTATGTGTGTGTGTGTTTGTTCCTCTCTAAAGTAGGGTTTACAACACCAAACAAGTGTAATAAATATGTTAATTAAATATTTTATTTCATATTAATTACACCTTATGCATCTGAAGCTATTCCAAGATGGCAGGAGTAAGCAGACAATAGTGTAAGGTCACTATTGA
This sequence comes from Alosa sapidissima, assembly GCF_018492685.1. Lineage (NCBI taxonomy): Eukaryota > Metazoa > Chordata > Actinopteri > Clupeiformes > Clupeidae > Alosa > Alosa sapidissima. The sequence continues at coordinate 30,423,921 of NC_055978.1, read as the reverse complement.
GTGATCAGCATAGTTTGTTATATCTAAAAGACAGATTCTTGATTATCTAATTCTATTTATTTTATTCATGTTTGTTAGCTGTACTATTTATTTATGTTTGTTAGCTGTAGGCTACTATTTATTTATGTTTATTACACGACTCTTCACAAGGCAAGTAGAATGCTCCATTGACTTGAATGGGATTTCCCAAAGTTCTAGCGGTCATTATTTCTTGGGAAATGACCTCTGAAAAAAATAATGACCGCTGTCAATGGCAACAGAGTTTGTGCTTCTAATTCAAGTATTTCATATCACTACGCAAGGACTGGAACTTCATTCAAAAGTGAAAGCAGACGGTTGATCAGCTGTGTTCTAAAGAATGTTTGATTCAAGTTCAGTGTGTGTTGTTGCGAACTATTTGTTTCAGCAAATGCCACGATGAACGGTTACAAATAGGCTAGGCTATGTAGGCTAAAGTCTTATCGTGGGGAGTTTATTATTTCGTTTTGGCAAGTAGCCGTGTAATAAGCGGGATAATGTATAGAACTAAGTAGTAGAAATAATTCCCTTCAGGGCGGAACAAGAGTCCTCCGCTGCGCGTCGGGGTCCGGTTCGCCCTGTCGGGACTTATTTTCCCAGTAATGACCGGCGTTCTATACATTATCTGTACTACAACCCCAAAACAGAAAAGTTGGGACGTTGTGTAAAATGTAAATAAAAACAGAATGTGATAATATACAAGTCTCGTAAACCCTTATTTAGCAGCATAAAGGACATACTGTAGACAACATATCAAATGTTGTAAATGAAAATTTGGACTATTTCATGGAAAGTATATGTTAATTTTGAATTTGATGCCAGCAACATGTTTCAAAAAAAGTTGGGATGGGAGCATGTTTACCACTGTGCTGCTTCACCTCTTCTGTAAATTCACAATTCAGTAAATGTTTAGGAACTGAGGAGACTGTTAGCTGTACTAAGAGAGTCAGCTCAAGATACTGGCAGAGGAGCTTCTGAACCAGTCATGTAAATTACTGACCACTAATGCAGATCCATCTCTCACACACACATTGCAATACCATGTAGCAGTGTTGTAGTCAAGTCACTATGCCTCGAGTCCGAGTCCAGTTTCGAGTCCCCAGTGTTCAAGTCCGAGTCAAGTCCAAGTCATTAAAAAAAAATTCCAAGTCAAGTCCGAGTCGAGTCCACTACTCATCCGAGTCAAGTCCGAGTCGAGTCCACTACTCATCCGAGTCAAGTCTGAGTCGAGTCACTATTGATCAAGTCGAGTCCGAGTCGAGTCCCTACTGATCAAGTCGAGTCTGAGTCCAGCACTAAAGTTAGCATAGCCTACATGTCATTCCATTTTTTCCTATTGCAGATGAAATCCTTAAAAGCAAAACCGACAATCTTCTGTCTCCAAGCAGGGGTGCCATCACTTGTGTGAAAGTAGTATTGCCAAATTTCTTGTCAAACCCAATGTGTTGTATTTATTATATCGGAGAGAATACCATACCATAGCCACACCATAGCCTATAGGCCTACTCATAATAAATGAGTAATCCACATCCCAATCACACAGGCCATTAAGTCACATTATGCTGTTTACTGACTGCTGACAATTGTATAGGCAGTGTTGTAGAAGTTCATACTTCACAAGAGCTAGATGGACGTTGGAGGCAGTGTGAAGGGCCTCCCCGGCATTTTTAAAAAATTATGGCTGTTAAATAGCCTACACAATTTTAGCGGACTTTGAGAGGGGCAGAAACAGAGCAGGGCCCGTCTTGGTAGCTTCTTTCTGACTCCAGTGACGTGAACACTGGCTACCAGCAACTGCATAATGTTATCACTTCACTGACACTATGGAGACATATTTCACGTCAACAATAGAGATGAAAACTAGCTTTCGGTTAACGGAGATGCAGATCATCTGCCTAATTAATTTCTTTGCGCAACAGGCCACATTCTACATTCATTTCAGCGAGATGAGTGAAATAAATGTTTTTTTAAGCTGCCATCGCCATAGGCTATTATTTTCTACAATATTCACCTGTTAGAAATAGAACAAGTTGCTATTTCCTTTTTTCGTGCAGTGGATTAGGCTATCAAGCTATTGTGTGTGTGTGTATGTGTGTGTGTGATGGTTCTTCAGGCCCGCAGGCCTTTGTGATTCTATATAAAAACATGCCTGCCTCTCAGCTTATCCTTGGACTCTATGGACCTACTGAGGTGACACACACACACACACACACAGACACACACCAGCATGCTTCTTCAGCCATCATAGGGACCGATGAAGAGCTTTGTTCTTCAGGATGTGTGAGTTTACTTACTGTGGGCACCAGTGTTGTATAAAGTACTAGAAAGCAATACTTGAGTGAAAGTACAAGTATCGTACTAGAAAAAGACTTTGGTAGAAGTGAAAGTTACCTTTTAGAATAGTACTTAAGTAAAAGTCTTAAAGTATCTGATATATACTGTACTTAAGTATCAAAAGTAATTTTCTGATATTTAATGTACTTAAGTATTTGAAGTAAAAGTAAAAAGTAAAAAGCAAGCGGTTTTATTTTGAATTTTTATTGTGAACTTTATTTTGGCTTTCTTATAGTAAAGCATAAAGCATATTCAGGGTTCCCATATCTTAGTTCAAAGAAAGAAACAGAAATTTCACTTTTGTATGAACTTCAGGTAAAAAATGAAAAGTAAATAACTTATTTCTTTAAAAAAAAATGACCTGCTGGTAGGGAGAACATTTTGGTCATGTGGTATGAGCATTTCTAGGGCTTACTCCCCAAGTCACCATCTCACTCTCACACACACACACACACAGGCCACCTATGTCCAGCAGCTACTATGCCAGTCATTAGTTGAAACTGAAAAAGTGTCTGTTCATCTTCAAAAGAAGCTGGTTTTCAAAGTTGCCAGAATTCAGTGCCCGGGTAGCCTGACGAGCCAGACCCACATCTGCTGTTTGGGTGCGTCTAGATTTCTAGGCTAGTGCCCGGGAGTTTCAGGCCCAAGACCGGCCCACGTTTTCCATAGTAGTGGAAATTGGATAAATGAAGCAACATTTCAGCTCTTACTATCCTGTAGTTTTGATTAGTACCATGGTTCAACAAATGTGTAAAGGTTATATAATAACTCACTTCAACTGAGAAGTTAACAAAAAATATTCCACTATTCCACAAGTTAACAAAAACAGAAAGAAAGAAAGAAAGCCTATCCCACGCTTCCACCAAGAGGCATATTGAACTAATGTTTAGGCTACATGTTTTTTGCATGGGTAGGCTATATTGTTGTTTGGTGATTTAGCCTACTCCTTTACTACACCCTCTTCTGAGCAAACAAGGCATATAGGTTTATCATGTAGGGTAATTGCTCTTTCTTACATTAAATAACTTTAATTTATCCTCTCTACTTGTCCCTGTAGTCATGGCCTCCTCATCACTAATATCGGGCTCATCATTTTCAGTGGTCGACTGGTTGATCTGCTGCTCAGTCTCTCCTGGCCACTTTCTACCATCCATTCTTCCTGACGCTTGTGTCTAGCCTACTGTAGAGCCAGCTCAGCTATCCGTATCTGAGAAAACTTTTTGGAAAAGACGGGCTATATGGACCCAACCAACTCTTTTTGAGAGGGGAGAACTCCCTCACGTAGGCTAAAACCCATGCAGAGGCATTGCATTGGTGTCATGTACATAATGCGGAACGTGTCTTACCTTAAGAAAAGATAGACTAACGTGACAAATGTCAATATTTTTTTCCTCGACCGGCCAGAAAATAAAGCGTCCCACCGGGAATTCTCCCGATTCTCCTGATTACCCACCCCGGGCCTGATTCAGTCTTACTCTTCTCGGACTGAAGACAAGTCCTGCGATGCTAAATAGCCTTTAACAGGCCGCTGAGGCAGGTAGCGGAGTGTTCAGCTTTACAGAAAGCTGCCAATGTACACAAACATTTCTTGCAAATACGGCCACGGGTGTATGACGTTATCTTCACCGCTACTGTTCACCGAGTTCACCACTATCGTCGGGGGTGGTGGTCTATGATAACGGGAGGTCCTCCAGTAGGTGCTCGTGCTTCCATGGCGGTTTCAGTTGTGCGTCCTCCTCCTTTAGCAACAAACACGCGCTGAAATAGAGCGCGCAGCGTGCGTAATGCAATCTAGGAGCAGTGATTCGCCAAACCTCCCTTATTGCAGTCGCACACATCTTGTAATTTTATCTTTTAGTAACGAGTAACGAAGATGCTTAGTGGAAATATAACGGAGTAAAAGTATACATTTTATCTAGGAAATGTAGTGGAGTAAAAGTGAAAGTTGACATAAATTTAAATAGCGAAGTAAAGTACAGATACGTGAAATTTCTACTTAAGTACAGTAACGAAGTATTTGTACTCCGTTACATTACAACACTGGTGGGCACACACACACACACACGCCAGTAGATGTCTCGGCTGCGTCAGTTCACATGTGGAGAGGGTCCCACAGACTGAACAAGTGAATAGGAACAGCCTCGTCCCCTCAGCAACAGTGACCTACAGGCCACCAACATTCAGAGAAACAGAGGAGAGAGAGAGAGAGGAAGAGAGAGAGGGGGGAGAGAGGGAGAGAGAGAGAGAGAGAGAGAGAGGAAGAGAGAGAGGGGGGAGAGAGGGAGAGAGAGGAAGAGAGAGAGAGGGAGAAAGGAGAAAGAGGAAAAGAGAGAGAAGAGGGAGAGAGAGGGGAGAGAAAGAAAGGAGAAGACAGATAGATAGATAAATAGACAGACAGAGACTAGCTGGAGAGAGGAGAAAGAGGACAATAAAGAGATGAGGGGTGCAGAGAGAGAAAGGGAGGAGAGAGAGGAGAGAGAGAGAAAGGGAGGAGAGAGAGAGAAAGGAGAATCTCACGTATCAGAAACTCTGCATTTCTCTGCAGGCCAGGAGCTTGAGAAGACTCTGGAGCAATCACAGGGGGAGTGTGTGTGTGTTTGAATACATGTGTTCTGGTATGTGTGTATGTGTTGTGAAGGGCTGATAGATCATGTAGGTAGCATGCATGTGTGTGTGTGTGTGTGTGTGTGTTCTAGATTGTTTTCTCAGCATGTGCTTGGGGGGTAAATAAGTGCTAATTGGGGTTGAGGTGAAGAGGGTAAATGTACTGCACTGTTTCACCCATGTGTGTGTGTGTGTGTGTGTGTGTGTGTGTGTGTGTGTCTGTGTCTGTGTGTGGGTGTGTGTACAGTTTGAGGAATTCTCATCTGTTTGGACCACAGGGGTGCCAGCCTTCTCCACATACACATATTTACACACACACACACCAAATCACCCTCCACTTTCCCAACACAGAAAATGAACCTTATGGGTCCCATGAACACACGGATGGTCCAGAAGGACACAGTATTCAGTACAAGTACACAGTAAGAGTGTGTGTTTGTGTGTGTGAGAGTGTGTGTGTGTGAGAGAGAGTGTGTGTGTGTGTGTGTGAGAAAGAGTGTGTGTGTGTGAGAGAGAGAGAGTGAGTGTGTGTGAGAGAGAGTGTGTGTGTGTATGTGTGTGTGTGCGTACGTGCGTGCATGCGTGTGTGTGTGCACGTGTGTGTGTGTGTGTGTGTGTGAGCGTGTGTGTGTGTGTGTGTGTGAGCGTGTGTGCAATTCTGAAACCTGAGACAAAGCAACCAGATTCTTTGTGTGTGTGTGTTTTGTTGTATGTGGTTGGTTTTAATCTTGAAGAGAAATTGAGCATCACAAACCCTTCACATCATAGCCAGGAATCAGAAAACACTCACTCACTCACTCAGTC
>NC_055978.1:30391797-30396797 GCF_018492685.1 Alosa sapidissima | reverse complement strand
CAGGCCAAAGGACACACACACCTTCACCTGCAGCCATGTATATTTAACAGACACACACACACAGACACACACACTTCTAAAACATACATCGTACATATAGACACTGCTCTCTTCTCACACACACACCCTCAACTGTACTGATATATATTTAACACACTTCTGAAACACACCTAACACATCTTACATTTAAGCAATAAGAGAGGTCATAAGTTACGCTGATTCTACAACAGCTAAGGGCCGTTGTTAGGCACGACGCAAATGGCTTATTGCTTTTCTAAAACTGTTGCTATAAATACCTGGCAACGTTTCATAAAGTAAAGGCAAAGCCTCTCTATCTAAATGGTTGCCAAGCAACGTGGAGACGCAGCTACTTTAACTTTTGTATCAAGTTGTGGTAGCGCAGTAATATAGAACGGAATGCGGTCAAGGTGTATGTTTGTGCTGGATTTTACAACGGCATCGAACGTGATTCAGCCAATCACAATCAAGGACCAGAACTATCAGTTTTAGAAATATAAATATCTATACATCTATATTACACACACATACATTATGTACATATCTCGACTGTATTCACCATACATTCACCAACTCACACAGTTAAGTGCATACTGAGGAGGAACGTCTATAAAATGAGGACAGAGAAACCAGTGTGTGTGTGAATCTGTGTGTGTATACATGTGTGTTTGTGTGTGTGTGTGTGTGTGTGTGTGTGAGTATATGTAATGCTTGCCTTCATGAGTTCCACAACTAGAGCACATACCGCTGTGCGGTGTGTGTGTGTATGGGTGTGTGTATATCAGAGTAGGTGGGCCCTAGTGTGTGCATGGGAGAGGGGTGTGTGTGTGCAAGAAATGTACATTTGTATGCTAGCAAACTGCATGAGTGCATGAGTGTGTGTGTGTGTGTGTGTGTGTGTGTGTGTAGGTGAGCTAGTTGAAGCATGTGAATGCGAGTGGAAGAGTGTGTGGGTGTGTGCATGTCTGAGTGTGGGGAGTGTGTGTGTGTGTGTGTGTGTGTGTGTGTGTGGTGAGGGAATAGACCCCCACTGACGCTGAGCAGTGTGTGTGCCAGGCCTTTGAAGGCATTATTAACACATTTTGATTAGTGTGGTCCAGTTGTCACAGAAAATATAACCTCCATCACAGCTTAAACAGCCTGCCCCACTCCCCCTCCCTCCCTGTTACACACACACACACACACACACACACACAAGACCTCTCCCTCCCTCTGTCTCTCCTCATCTCCACATCTCACAGAGCTAGCTGCTCCCTCACACACACACACACACACACACACACACACACACACACAAACACACTCTCACACACATACAGCACTCTAACCTAATAAGGCCCAGTAAAACACAGACACTAATTACAGTGTCCCCCATCTTCAGTCCAGATCCAGGCAGGAGCTGCATTACAGCTGGACACTTACAATTAGTACACACACACACACAAACATGCGCATGCATGCGCACACACACACACACACACACACACAAACATGCATGCGCACGCACACACGCACACACACACACACACACACACACACAAACATGCATGCGCACGCACACACACACACACACACACAAACATGCGCATGCATGCGCACGCACACACACACACAAACATGCATGCGCACGCACAGACACGCACACGCACACACAGACACGCACACACACAAACGCACACAGTGGGAGAGGCTTTGAGAGAAATTACATTCAAAATCAAACAAAACATATCTTAAATGAGGGTTCTTTTATCGCCATTGCATGAAGAAAAACAAATACTGTTACTACTATTATGGAATAAGTATAAAAATACATACTGTACCTATTGATTACTACTATTACAGAATAGGTAGAAAAATACATACCTATCGGTTTTTTAGCATGAGTATGAAAAAGCATATACGTAAGTCATAAGCAAGTCATAAGCATGTCATAAGCATGTCATAAGCATGTCATAAGCAAGTCATAAGCATGTCATAAGCATGTTACTGCGTAATAAGTGTTAATAGCGGAGGTGTCCGGCGGCGGAACTTTGACATTTCTCATGGACGGTTCTGGAAGTTCCGACACACTGGGACACACACACAGCTCCTATGTGCCCGAGAAGAAACAGATACAGTACTCTTTCAACACACACACACATCCTTCAGCTTGCCCTGAAACAGATACAGTACTCTTTCAACACACACACACACACACACATCCTTCAGCTTGCCCTGACGGCTCTGTTCAATAACTTACACTACTGAAGACCTGTTAACCTGCTTCTGTGTGACATAAGCAGCAGTCACAGACTAGTGTGTGTGTGTGTGTGTGCGTGTGTGTGTGAAACCGAGAAATGCCTGTAATAGGTCTGGGCTGTGAATCATACATCTAAGAGTGTTTGTGAAAGATATCTTAAAACGATTATCTGTGAAACATTTCTCTCAGTCTACACCTATGAAATACATCTGAAGGCATGTGTGTGTGTTTATGAAACATATCTCTGTAAACATGTGACGCAGACAGATGTCTGTGTGTGTGTGTGTGTGTGTGTGTGTTTGTGTGTGTGAGATAGAGAGTGAGAGGGTGTGCACATGATCAGTGGACGCTAAAGTGGCGGAAATCAAACTGCAGGATAGTGAGAGGAAAGTAGGGCAAAGACAGGCCCATGGAGACAGGAGTGTGTGTGTGTGTGTGTGTGTGTGTGTGTGTGTGTGTGTGTGTGTGTGTGTGTGTGTGTGTGTGTGTGTGTGTGTGTTGGAAGGGAGAGCAGGAGTGTGCGTGTGTGTGTGTGTGTGTGTTGGGAGGGAGAGTAGGTGTAAATGGTTGTGTGTGTGTTTGATGTACCAATATGATGGTGTGTGTGAGTTGATGAGTATGTGTGTGTGAGGGTTTTTGTATGGAGAGATTTAGAGTGAGGTCAGATACTGATGGAGATCATAATGCACATGTCTGTTATACGTTTGAGTGTGTGTGTATGTGTGTGTGTGTGTGTGTTGGGAGATCATAATGCACATGTCTGTTATACGTTTGAGTGTGTGTGTATGTGTGTGTGTGTGTGTGTGTTGGGAGATCATAATGCACATGTCTGTTATACGTTTGAGTGTGTGTGTATGTGTGTGTGTGTGTGTGTGTTGGGAGATCATAATGCATATGTCTGTTATACATTTGAGTTTACATGCATTGAGTGAGTATGTGCATACAAGTTTGCATGTATGTTTCTGTGTATTTGCATGTATCTCAGTGAGTGTTTATCCATATGTGCGTGTGTGTGTGTGTGTGTGTGTAGGCTGGGGCAGCACCCTCTCTGGGAGGTGATCAGGTGCTTGTCCTGAGTGCCTTCTGTTGCCCTCTGTCCTCCTGGACCACAATGAGGGGCACACACACATACACACACACACACACACACACACACACACACACACAGTGTTGGCCCAAATACTCCAGGTGGCCCCACTACTCCCATGACCCCCCACCCCAACCTCCATCTTCCTCCTCCACCTCCTCCTCCTGCTCCTCTACTACAGATCACCTCCTCCTCCTCGTCCTCTACTACAGATCACCTCCTCCTGCTCCTCTACACACACCTGCTCCTCTACTACAAATCACCTCCTCCTCGTCCTCTACTACAGATCACCTCTTCCTCCTCCACCTCCTCCTCCTGCTCCTCTACTACAGATCACCTCCTCCTCCTCGTCCTCTACTACAGATCACCTCTTCCACCTCCTCCTCCTCCTCCTGCTCCTCTACTACAGATCACCTCCTCCTCCTGCTCCTCTACTACAGATCACCTCCTCCTGCTCCTCTACTACAGATCACCTCCTCCTCCTGCTCCTCTACTACAGATCACCTCCTCCACCTCCTGCTCCTCTACACACACCTGCTCCTCTACTACAGATCACCTCCTCCTCCTCCACCTCCTCCTCCTCTACTACAGATCACCTCCTCCTCCTCCACCTCCTCCTCCTGCTCCTCTACTACAGATCACCTCCTCCTCCTCCACCTCCTCCTCCTGCTCCACTACTACAGATCACCTCCTCCTCCTGCTCCTCTACTACAGATCACCTCCTCCTCCTGCTCCTCTACTACAGATCACCTCCTCCTCCTCCACCTCCTGCTCCTCTACACACACCTCCTCTACTACAGATCACCTCCTCCTCATCCTCTACTACAGATCACCTCCTCCTCCTCCACCTCCTGCTCCTCTACACACACCTCCTCTACTACAGATCACCTCCTCCTCATCCTCTACTACAGATCACCTCCTCCTCATCCTCTACTACAGATCACCTCCTCCTCCTCCACCTCATGCTCCTCTAAACACACGTCCTCTACTACAGATCACCTCCTCCTCATCCTCTACTACAGATCAACTCCACTGCAATTAATTCAACACTAAGGGACATATTCTGACTTTAAACATACTTATAACTGATTTAAACATACTTATAACTGATTTAAACATACATAAAAACGTTCTATATCGCTATTCTCTTCTCGCTCTCTCTGGATGGTTGTAGGAGGTTTTAGGGTCATCTCCCTGCAGTGGGTCATTACGCATGTTAACCAACAGCTTTCTACCATTCAGGATACTCAAGGAACACACACAGACACACACACACACAAACCCACACACACACTCTTCTACACACTGTAAGTGATGTGCAATAATGATTTACACACAAAATACAAACCTTGGATTGGTCTACACAACCCCCGCACAAATGATTCTGGGCACTTCAAGATGCACTTCATGTTTCTCTTAAACTGTATTGTGCCAGTAGTACATATATAAATACAACTCGCATACATACACACACACACACACACACACACACAGACAATGACATTTATAATCATTTAAACCGACAAAATAAAAACGCAACTTTGCTGAACTCCCTTCTATACATGTGTACACACATACACATACAAACACACACACACACACACACACACACACACACACACACACACACACACACACACACACCACACCACACCA
>NC_055978.1:30384297-30386797 GCF_018492685.1 Alosa sapidissima | reverse complement strand
TATCTAAATGTTTTTATTTTGTATATGATTAAATTGACTGTTTATAGTCATTCCCATAAACGTTTGTTCATGCAGTACAGCTAATATGGCTGAGAGAGTGATGGGGCCTGTACTTTTAACGTTTTATTTTTCTTCATACAGAATTTAAAATAGTAGTTAACATTGCTCCCTTAACACATAGAATTTAAAATAGTAGTTAACATTGCTCCCTTAACACATAGAATTTAAAATAGTAGTTAACATTACTCCCATTACATACAGAATTTAAAATAGTAGTTAACATTACTCCCTTAACATATTGCTATTATTGTAACTCATTGTCCTTTTTAAAAATAATTCCTTTTATAAAACATATATTTTTAAAAAAAATAAAATATGTTGTAACAGTATCATCATAATAACATGATAAAGTTATAATAACGTGATGAAGTCATAATAATGTGGTGAAGTGATGGTGCTTGTTCTCTGTCCTGTTAGTGATGTTTTTTTCATCATAACATGATGAAGTGATGCTTATTCTCTGTTCTATTAGTGATGTATTTTTTTCATCATAATAACGTGATGAAGTGATGCTTATTCTCTGCTCTGTTAGTGATGTTTTTTTCATCATAATAACCTGGTGAAGTGATGCTTATCAAACCTCAAAGGTTGTTTTGTTGGTGATGTTGTTTTTCATGGCTTTCATACTCTCCAGTGTATATCTAAAAAAGGAAGGTAAACTAAAATTCCCCGCTTAATTAATTTAATACAGGATACTTATTCATACCTATATATCTCCTGTATTAAATTAATGAAGCGGGACGTTTTCATTTACTTTCCTGAGAATATAATTTTATAATAATGTTAACATTAGGTATAACTTATTTTTTTTAATAATAACTTTATAATGTTACTAATATTCCTCAATGATCAATCTTTAAGCTTGTGATAAACAAGTTTAATCTTCTCCACCTAAAAGGCACGTAAAACCTTACAAAATGCCACCCAGACGCTTATTGACTTGTTCATATACTAAATGGTGCCTGGTCATCAATGGGCTATAAAAGGATTTTTCATTTTTCCAGCCGGAACACAGACCAGCGGACTGCTGGTGTGAATGACGTGTTCATCCATCCTTCATATGACTATACCATCACAATAAATTTGAAGATGATACCATAGACGTTTTATAAAACAATATCTCATAATGTGTCGAGTTGTTGAAGAGGATACCATAGACGTTTTATAAAACAATATCTCATAATGTGTCGAGTTGTTGCCTACTGTTGCGTTAACAGATGAGTCCCAGTTAACCTCCCGCAGAAACACTCGCTTGTGCATCCTACTATTTGAAACACTTACATCGGCAGGTGGAAACTATCTTCCCTGTGCAACTAAACCACTATAGTCAGTATCACAACCACGAGGAGAGGTCTCACAGCAAATCACATACCCAAACATTATCGAGAAAAATGCGCCCCAAAAACACACACACACATGCACACACGCACACACACACACACACACACACACACACGGAGCGGCCCCTCCCGTGTGTTGGTTGAGCTCTTGCATGGAGAGAGAGGCCGCTGGTGTTCCATTGTGAGCGGCCAGCCGGCCTCCATTGTGGGGGGGTCCTGAGAGGAGAGATTGCACCTTAGCGACCACAGTTCAAGCGTAAACACTTTTTCATGGCGTCTCAATGCGACACTGTTGCCAGCGCGCCCCCAAATCCTCAGGCCAGCTGAGTCCTTCCCATCAAACATAATGGCCATTTACTGCAATGTGGAGCGCTTTTTTTATTTTACCCCTCAACCCCCCCCCCCCCCCCCCCATCTGCACCCCCCCCCCCCCCCAATCCCTCCTTGCCCGCCCCCTCCCCTGCGTCGGAAAGCGATTAAAATTAAGCCGTAAACATGTGAGAATGGAATTAGCACATTTAGTGAAGCCTCGGCTCTCGCCCCATCCTATTTCTGCGGCGCCCAGCGACGGCTGATCCCGACGCCGCTCCGCTCCGCACCGCTCTGCTTCGCTCGGGAACGCAGACCTCATTTAAAATGGCCGTCGCCGCCGCCGTTTTGAAGTTCAGATGAAAAAGTGGCCCCCGTCGTTTGTGCCGGCGCTAGATATGGCGAAGCCGGGGCCTGTGTGATTGGGCTGTGTGTGTGAGTGTGTGTGTGTGTGTGTGTGTGTGTGTGTGTGTGTAAGTGTGTGTGGAGGGGCCTGGCAGACGTGGCGGACTCGGACTCCAGGCTCTTCGATAGGATCGGTGTCATTTTCCTCTCCCGATAAGACGCCTCGCTGACGAGCCGCGATTAGCAGAGAAAAAAATCCTTATTACGTTTGCTTTCATCCGACAGGAGGCCTGGCGATAAACAGCTCACCCGTGGGTGGATTTGCCCAGCAGAAAAATGTTATATCTCGCAATATATATAGAAACACACACACAGGCGCGTGCGCACACACAAACACACACACACACACACACACGCACACAACACTATGGCCAATGCAGTATATA
>NC_055978.1:30374297-30376797 GCF_018492685.1 Alosa sapidissima | reverse complement strand
ATGGACACGAGTATATTTAGGACCATGTCCTATGCACACACACATACCGCACACACACACACACGCACAGGGACTGTACACAAACACACATATGTCCTATGCTCCAACACAAACACCTGATATGTCCTATGCTCCAACACAAACACCTGATATGTCCTATGCTCCAACACAAACACCTGATATGTCCTATGCTCCAACACACACACCTTATATGTCATAAACAATAAGACAAACATATTTATCATTTAATATACCACACCCTAACACAAACACCTTATATGTCATAAAAAATAAAACAAACATATGTATCATTTAATATACCACACCCTAACACAAACACCTGATGTCATATGCAATAAGGACAAACATATTTATCATTTAATATACCACACCCTAACACAAACACCTGATGTCATATGCAATAAGACAAACGTATATTAAATGATAAATATTGCTAACGCTAATGCAAACACCTTTACAACGGCCCTATGCCCTAACGCAAGCACATTTAGGATTGTTATTTCCCATCGCTGGAGATATACGCAATATGGCTTCCTCCTCCTACTTCATGACTTGCTACGGTGATGCTGATCACATGGAAACAGGAGAGTCATGGTGAATAAATGGCACACAGTGGGGACTCCATACCAAACACACAAGCACACCGAGACAAACATACACACATACACACGGTCTCCACACAAACATGTGTGTGCAAACATACGCAAATGCACACACAGAGACAGACACACACACAAAATTCTCTGACAAATCTCCCAGCCCTTGATTGCCTTTGCCTGATGGTCCTACTTCCTCAACCCTGATCAATCAATCTCATCGTCTGGTCTGGTCTGGTCTCCATGGCGCTGATTGATTCTGTGTTCCATTGTCATTAGCAACGGCAAGCTCCTCTCAGGTACACCTGCCCACTGTCTGATGATCCCTAATGACCTCCCACCCCTGGACTCACACACACACACACACACACACACACACATACACACACACACACACACTACCACCTTTCCAGAAACACCCATGTCCACTGCACTCAGGTCATTCCAAAGCCATATAAGGAACTTAATAAGGCGTGTGCGTATAAGTGTGTGTGTGTGGTGTGTGTGTGTGTGTGCGTCCTAGGCTGCAATGTTGGTTCAGAAAATGTCCAATCATGTTCTAATCAGAGCCAGAGAGCTCCTGCTGGCATGACGGGGCTGTGTGTGTGTGTGTATGTGTGTGTGTGTGTGTATGTGTGTAGCAATTCTGTAGGTGTAGTTAAGCTATAAAGCTATATAGCTTCTCCTTAGAGGGTTGGGGTGGGGGACTAATACTCATTTCCTCGACAGAACTGGGAGGTGGTGTGTGTGTGTGTGTGTGTGTGTGTGTGTGTGTGTGTGTGTGTGTGCAGCAATTCTCTAGTTGTAGTTAAGCTGTCAAAATATGTAGCAGCTAATCATTCTAAAGAAGAAGAGGGAAGACGGCATACTTCTAAAGTTTGACACTCACTTTCTCTCTCTCTCCAGAGACACACACACACACACACACACTCACAGGAGGGGGGGTGGGGGGAACCTTCTTCTGAACTTGTTCTTCCCCTCTGCTCCTCGTCGCTGCTGACAGATGTCATTTAAAAACGCAGAAGCACTTTTAATAGTTACGACGTGGTGAGAGGAGAAAAATAGAACAAGGGAAGAGAGGGAGAGAGAGCGGGAGGGAGGGAGAGAGAGGGAGAGGAGAGAGAGAGGGAGGAGAGAGGGAGAGAGGGAGAGAGAGAGGGAGAGAGGAGAGGGAGAGGGAGAGAGAGAGAAGAGAGAGAGAGAGAGGGAGTAGGAGCGGAGCAGAGGGAGAAGGGAGCTTAATGAGCCCCTCTGGATGCACAGGGAGAGATGGAGAGATGGGGGAGAGATGGAGAGAGAGATGGAGATGGGGGAGAGATGGAGAGAGATGGAGAGATGGAGAGAGAGATGGAGAGATGAAGAGAAAGATGGAAAGATGGAGAGAGATGGGGGGAGAGATGGAGAGATGAAGAGAGAGATGGAGAGATGGAGAGAGATGGGGGGAGAGATGGAGAGATGGAGATGGAGAGAGATGGGGGGAGAGATGAAGAGAGAGATGGAGAGATGGAGAGAGATGGGGGGAGAGATGGAGAGATGAAGAGAGAGATGGAGATGGAGAGAGATGGGGGAGAGATGAAGAGAGAGATGGAGAGATGGAGAGAGATGGGGAGAGAGATGGAGAGTGTATTGACATGCAGCGCTTAAACTAATACACCTAGAGCAGCACGTCCCCATGTCTCTGCCTGCCTGTGTGTGTGTGTGTGTGTGTGTGTGTATGTGTGTGTGTGTGTGTGCGTGTGTGTGTATGTGTGTGTGTGTGTGTGTGAGTGTGTGTATGTGTGTGTATGTGTGTGTGTGTGTGTGTGTGTGTGTGTGTGTGTGTGTGTGTGTGTGTGTGTATGTGTGTGTATGTGTGTGTGTGTGTGTGCCTCCTCCTCCTCCCC
>NC_055978.1:30362283-30372283 GCF_018492685.1 Alosa sapidissima | reverse complement strand
CCTCTCCTCCTCTCCTCTCTCCCCTCTTCTCCTCTCCTCCTCTCCTCTCTTCTTTACTGTATCACCGTGGAGACGAAAGGAAGGGGGATGTAAGGAGGTCCTGGGATGCCCGTCTCAAGAAAACTCCCATGAATCAGGAGGAGGAGAGCAGGGCAGGTGTTTCTCTCTCTCTCTCACACACACACATACACACACACACACACACACACTCAACAAGCCAGCGGCAAGCAGGTCGAGGAGGAGATGAGAGATGTTTGCTCAACGCTCAAAAGACGCAGTGATGAATACAACACACACACACACACACACACACACACACACACACACACACACACACACACACACACACACACACACACACACACAATGCCCGCGCGTACACACAGAAATCACATGAGTGCACAGCTCAATGGCTGCTAAATCCTTGGCCAAATAAGCTGAGAAATAAAACAAGGAAAAACAAGATGAAAAAGAAAAACAATGAATAAAAATATCGAAAAGAATCTTTAAAATTGTTTAATATGAGAAAAAAATTTGGAAATAGAAAAAAAGTGAAAATATTAGATAAAATAAAAATAAAAGATACAATTCAAATTATCTTAAATTATTTATGATTTTGCATTCATAATATATAATATACATTTATATAATAAATAATATATGTGTATTTATAAGATCTATCTATATGTATACGGGGAGAAATGTTTAAATTCTATTTCAATTACACATTTTGGTATTCAACTATTATTGCACCTCCATTTAATATTTGATGATATCTTTTTTTTTTTATCCTACTATTTTATTATCCTTATTGTTTTTGTTGTTGTTATTGTTTTTAGTTTAAAGGAAAATAAAAAAAATACATTTTACTTACATTCATTTGAACTCATTTCGAAAAAATAAATCTAGGGGAAAGTAAATATATAAAAGAAAAAAATGTCAAATAATGCTTTTTTTAAGAATTATAGAAAAAGTAGTAAAAAAAAAACTAAACTAAAAAGTGAGTGAGTCTCTGCACTTGGCAACATATTTGGTATTTCTGCCCGTCACTCTGCCACACACACACACACACACACACACACACACACACACACACACACACACACACACACACACATCTCCTGTGACCATCCCGAGTCTCCAGAATCAAAACAGCTTTTGACACAAAGCGCTAAGCTCCCCCCGTCCCATCCTGTGTCCTCATGCCCTCACACACAGACACACACACACACACACACACACACACACACACACACACACACACACACACACGCCCTCTCGGAGGGGACGCGCGGGCCGGTGGTGCCCGGCATGCGGCTTTTATTTTGCGGGGTCAGCGCCCCTGAGTTGGCAGCATTATCGGGGGGTGCGGAGTTTAAAACAACATGAGAGGCGCGGCTCTTTTGGGTCGAGCCGGACCTCCCGAGCCCGGCCTACACACACACACACACACACACACACACACCACACACACACACATACATACACACACACCAGAGCCTGGCCTACCCCAGGTCGCCTCCCCCGGCTCAGTGACCGGCACACAAAACTTGTTCCATCTCGTTTGTGCTGCGCGGACGCTCCGCGGCCCTGTCCCCGCCCTGCACTGCCGGCTTAGCACTCGCGCTCAACGCACACAGCGCGCGATTCGCTTCTCACAACGCTGCTTTCCTACGTTGTCTGTGTCTCTCTTCCTCTGTGTTGCTCGACTCTTCTCTTCTCTTCGCTATAGTCTTGAGTACGTTTAGAAGAGCATTCTCTTTGGCACCTGCGTTTGCGCCTGCCTTGGCTTTTTCGTCGGGTGGAGGAGGAGGAGGAGGAGAAGCCGTAAACGCGGAATATTGTGAAATTCGTGTAATTATGCCGCTGAGTGCGCGCGAGCAAGCGGACGCCTGCCTTCTGTTTTTTTAATGCCAGCCAGGATTGAAAAACTGCACTGCTGCAAGTTTTCTGTTATGATAATCAGCCGGTTTTTCAAACAAAGATTTTTTTTTTTTATTCAATATGGAATTCGATACAAGTGGTAATGTGCTTCCTTTGTTGCCAGTAAAATCTGGCTCACGCCGGCTCCAACCGGCACAATCTCCGGTGGCCAAGCATGCAGCTGTGACTGAAATCGAAACTATTCCGCAGAGTGTACGCCTGCGAAAAAAAGTGTGTGCGCTCACAAGTATGTGTGTGGCAAAAGTGTGTGTGTGCGCTTGCATGTGTGTGTGTGTGTGTGTGTGTGTGTGTGTGTGGATGTATTGTTCTGGGGAGGGGGGGTGAGGGAGGAGAGCGGGCTGGGCGGGGGGGGGGGGATGTGCAATGGCAGACTAGCACATTATTAAAAAAGCAGGCGATAGCGCCAACTCTGTCTCTGTCCGCATGCTGATAACGAATAGATGCCCAACTCCATTAAACCGTCCTTTGGCCATTATCGCAAGGCCAACACACCATTTTCACAACTTACCACGCTCGCCTATTTACTTCGCACGAAATCCTTACCATGTAACGAACAGATTTGTGACTCGTAATGATCGGGCTGGCCAGGGCCATATGAAATGATCCCGACCTCGCTCAGATCGCGGGGAATTAAATTGACCGCCACCCCCCACCCCCCACCCCCCACCCTCCTGTCTATCTCTGACTACCCCCCCCCCCCACCTCTATCGCTGGTGTCACGCCGATTAAAACAGACTGAAGTTGGGAGTACTTCACTCCCAGCAAGCCACAGTCTCCTGTTATCTCTCAAAGTTTCCAACATGGAAATAAGGAAAATACTGCACCTGGGCAGGGAGACGTGTGTGTGCGCAAATTAAGTATGTGTGTGTGTGTGTGTGTGTGTGTGTGTGTGTGTGAAAGGGCTACGTCTATATGTTAATTATTTAAATTCTACTTTGAGATATTTAAACTCAAAATTATATTTAACATTTTGTTTCCATTTTAGTCACAATTAGTTACTTAAAGACTAAGCTTGTTACAGACTTTTCTCCATCTGATGTGAGTCCCAGAGAAGCCTGCATTGTTAAAACTCCATAACTCCAGCGCTGCTGATAATTATAGACCTGAACAAGCGGCGCATCCGAGCGGCTCTTTCCTTTTCCGCATTTTGTTTCCTTTCTTTCCCTTTTCATCTGTCGAGGTTGGGGTGGGTTCCTGGCGAGACCGCACTCGCCCCCCGGCACCTCTTTGGTCTGCGGGATGTTTTCAACGGCAAACGCTGCCTTCTACCCAGAGACGGAGCCTCCACTTTCAATATGTCCTTGTGCTTAAGGTTAGCATCTCAGCGCAGCACCCTGCGGAGGCTCGTGTGGACCTCGCAAACACTGGCATTGTGGGGGATTGAGAGCAGAGCGCCATTGTACTGAAATAAATAAAGAAATAATAAATATTAAAAAAAGGAATAAAAACAGATAGGTAAAAATAAAATAATAAAATAAGCGAGTGTCACCGCTGAACCAGTCTTCCTCTCCACCTATGAAGCAGAATAACAGAGGACAACGACGAGGGAAAAAGGACACAAACACACACACACACGCACACACGCAAAAAACAGACATGAAGTTGAAAAGCAGAAGTTACTCCCCGAGATGAAATATGATCCTTTAATCTAATTCCAGCAGTTAAAAAAAAGCAGAGAACTGGGAGGCTGTTTAATTCTTTTGTGCGAGTATCTTAAAAATGCATTTAAAATGAGTTAATCTGCAGCTCTGCCACTCTCATTCACAATTACCGCAGATTAAAGTGAAAAGAAGTCATTGGCTTCTGAATAATTAGGGCCCACAATCAGCCGCTCTACAGAGAAAAGGAAAATTATATAAATGTATATAAATTTGAAAGAGCGGTATTTATATATTTATATATTTGTGTGGTCTTTGTTTGACGACAGCTTGACGGGAGCGTGGTGGATGTGACAGGTTTGGCAGCGAGTGCACCCCGTCTCCTCCAGACGCAGGGAGCCGACGCGAGGTGCGCTCGTTTGGAGCAAATATGCATATCAATTACGCATCTCAGACTGCCGTACATATGTCTGTAAGATGCGCCGGGCCACAGGTCAGCATTGAAATGGAAATAAGGAAGCAATCAAAAAAATAAAATAAAGAAAAATAAAGAAAATGGAGCAACTTTCTTTTCTTCACTTTGCAGTTGATTATGATCTCATCACCTAATATAGCCCATCAGGAAACCCAGGGGCAAGTGTGTGTGTGTGTGGGTGTGTATATATATGTGGGCTTGTGATTATATGTTTGTTTATATATATATATATATATATATATATATATATATATATATATATATATATACATATACACACACACAGATAAACAAACAAACATATACTCTTCTGTCTGTGTGTCAGTGTAATTGTGTGACGAGTGGCAGCTACATTAAGTATACAGCATAATGAAATACAAGCACAATAAAATACAAGGTGGGGACCTGCTACCGAGTGTGTGTGTGTGTGTGTGCGCGCGTGTGTGTGTAACAGCTGTGAGCTTGAAAGTTAAGACAGCCCGTCTCGAGTGTTTAGAAATCGTCGTTTTAAGGTTGTTATTGTTTGCTGCCGGTGAGTGCTTTATCTTGATGCAGAGTGTCAGGGCTGATTCAGAGGGACGGGGCGCTAAAAGTAGGTGGCATAGTTTTGTTGTGTTTCTCCCTGTGTGTTTGATAGCAATGAATGAATGAATGTGCTTTCTGAAGCCTCCTCACAAACAGAGCCCTCTTTCATGCTGCCAATATCAGTCATAGGATGCTCACACTTATTACACTCCATTAAACAGCACCACAGTCTGGGGTGTCAGAAAATAATAATAAAATAAAAAAAGTTTGCAGTGATGTAATTTTGGAGGAAGAGAAAATAAATTGTATTTCTCAATAATCCTTTTGTGTTCTACGCACTCCAATGATTTCTTTCAGGCATATTGTCATGCATTGTTTTCCCGAGGCGAGGAGGAGAAATGTAAATAAATGAAATATAAAAAACAAAATAAAAACATGAAATGCAGATTACGTTCAACCTTTTTGTCAGAACTGCTTTCATTATACCTTAACCATTTTAAACACACTGAAGAAAATATTTTTATGTTTCAACAAAAAATGTATGCGTAGTTGTTTGTATAAATTTTTTTAATGTATTTTTGTCCTATATTGAACATTAATCCTTCATTTTCAGTTATTGACTTATTAATATGAAAGCAATGTTGCTCATTTTACATTTATTCGATGCAACTGTCTGAAAATAATCAAATCACTTAAAGCAATTGTCTAACAATTACCAAAAATTTGTAACATTTTTTTCAACTGGATAAATGGTCTTTTCCAGACTTCTAAAATGAACAATAGATTGCGATCACATTCTAACACAACTGTTATTTTACAAATTTATTTTATCAACATTGTCAATATTCTACTTAAAAAAAAAAAAAACATTTTAAAAAAAATAAAACATTCAAAAATGTGATTAAATTTTTGTATCCATGAATTCTTTTCTTTCATACTTGGACTATTGTTATAAAATCTAATGCCAGCGCTGCTAAACGAGTGAGACCGAATCGTGCAGGGTGTGTGTTTTTTTTTCAGCTATTAAATACGAGTGTCGTAACCCGCTTGAGTCGACTCTAAGACTCCACTCTCCTGCGCTCACAAAGGATGCGTGCCAGTGCGGGATTGTCACAACTTCAGCAGTTTGAAGTCATTAGAAAGCGGCGTGCTTTCTTCCCCGTAATAAAGCTCTGACAGGTAATACAGAGGAAAGGAAGTCTCAGCCCAGCGCAGACTCCAGAAGCAGCAAAGAGACACACCAGATTGATTTGGCTTTTTTTCTTTCTTTACTCTCTTTTTGTAAACGAGCACCTTCAGGAGGCAAGCTAAGCATCTGAGTACCAGCTGTGGTGTGGTGTGTGTGTGTGTGTGTGTGTGTGTGTGGTAGAGGCCTGGCGCTCCATACAGACCCCTAGGCTCATTGAGAGCAGGGCAGCTTTGCATTAAACAGTGTTGCTTCCGCTTGACTTGGTGCCAATGCCACCAATATGGCTCCTAGAAAGGGGGGGGGGGGTCGAGGAGGGGGGGGGGGGGGGGGGCATGCTGCTGGCCCCTGGCTTCCCTGCCCCCTAACCCCCCCACACACACACACCCACACACACACACCCAACAGACACACACCCTCCCTCCCTGAGGAGCCCCTAGCCTGATTAGCACCCTACCTGACTCTCTGAGGAAGCAGCATCCTCCCCCAGCAGCTCTGTGCGAACCTCATCACTGTAGGCGATCCGTGACCTTTTCTGGAGAGAGAGAGAGAGAAGACAGAGATAGAGAGAGAGAGAGAAGACAGAGATGGAGAGAGAGAGAGAGAGAAAGACAGAGATGGAGAGAGAGAGAGAGAGAGAGAGAGAAAGACAGCAAGAGAGTGTGTGTGTGTGTGAGAGAGATAGAGTGAAGGACATATAGACAGAAGTTATAAAAAAGAGGGTGAAAAGAGGAAGGGAAAGATTAGGAAGAGGAAACAGAGAGAGAGGAGAAGGGAGAGAGAGAGGAGAAGGGAGAGAGAGAGGGAGGAAGGGAGAGAGAGAGGGAGGAAGGGAGAGAGAGGGAGGAAAGGAGAGAGAGAGGGAGGAAGGGAGAGAGAGAGGGAGGAAGAAAATCATCTTTAGTTCAGATGTGTTCTTGAGACACACACAGAAACAAGCTGCATTTGTGAGGCTGGAGAGCCCCCTAATGGCCTAACACACACACACACACACACACACACCTGCAACGTGTGTGTAAGTGTTTGTGTCTGAGTGAGTTTGAGTATGAAGGCATGTAATTGATTAAGTGTGTGTGTGTGTGTGTGTGTGTGTGTGTGTGTGTCTCTCTCTCTGTCTTTGTGGGTGAATGAGATTGTGTCTGAATGTGTGTGAGTGAGTGTTAGCGTATGTGATTGTGTGTGTGTGTGTGTTTGTGTGTGTGTTTCTATAACAGAGAGAGGCAGAAAAAATGTATTGTGCTGAACTGATATACTGTGTGTATTTACAGAGGCCGAGAAGCTAAATGTTTCTTGACTTGACTGCAGGACAGGTTCTATTAGAATGTGAGTGTGTGTATGTTTGTATGTGTGTGTGTGTGAGTGTGTGTGTGTGTGTGTGTGTGTGTGTGTGTGTGTGTGTGTGTGTGTGGGAAGTGTGTATGCAGGAAGTGTGTTTCTTCTAAGCTGGGGGAGGCTGTCAGGAGGATATGTCATGCTCCACACACACACACACACTTCTGATAGAACCTGTCCTGCAGTCTGACACAGAATAATTTAGCAGCTGTGTGATGGAGACTGGCACACTGGTGCTCCCTCGGCAAACACACACACATACACACACACACACACACGCGCACACACACACACGCACACACACACACACACGTCACTATAGGCTCAAGAGAAAAAGAACAATTCCATATCATAAAAAAAAGAAAGTCACACACACATCCAGATACAGCTCGTAACATGGCACCTCCAAATCTCACAGCATCAATAAAACTGTGTAACACTCTCACTCTCACACTTGTCACGATACCAAAATTAATGTTTTGATACCGATACCAAGTCAAGAACTGCGATTTTGATACTTCTTCGATACTTTTTAAAAAATGTATTTGATTTGGGGGCCCCACCACCTTGACATCATCAGTAATATTGAATATACTGTAGTGTGATCGTTCACACCAGTGGCCATCCCAGATTCTGCTTGACTCTCTCCACACAAACACACATGGAAAATGATGGCTTATGTCATATTTCATATATTCTGCATAATTACTAGTAAATATATTTAGCAATTTGAAAACTATTCTAAAAGTATAACTATTCTTAAACTATTACACTTAGGCATATCTTTAATGTGGTGTGTAGGTCTAATTGAGTGCACATTGGTGATGAGTAGGTCTAATTGAGTGCACATTGGTGATGAGTAGGTGTAATTGCGTGCACATTGGTGATGAGTAGGTGTAATTGCGTGCATATTGGTGATGAGTAGGTCTAATTGCGTGCATATTGGTGATGAGTAGGTGTAATTGCGTGCACATTGGTGATGAGTAGGTCTAATTGCGTGCATATTGGTGATGAGTAGGTGTAATTGTCACTTTAAGAGATACTTGAGAGTAATTGACCTTGTCTCACGGTTTTAGTCTAGTGAATAAAAGTTGCACATAGCGCATATGTGGATGCAATTAATTATGTTTTGTATGTCGTTAGATAAAATAAATGTTCAAAAAATGTACAAATCGAAGAAAATCTTTCTGGGATCATAGAAGAGATAAGTGTCTTGCAATGTTCATTAATGATTTTAGCACTATTGTCAACCGTGACCCGAGCTAGAGAAATAGTTAGCAAGGATTCCATTGAACCCAAATAGTAGGCCTAAATGACCAAAATCCCACAGCCTAGGAAGGTTAGCAACACAAACTTGAGAGATGCAAGTGAGCAAGTCAACTTGATATTAGCCTATTATTATGTTTTACCATAGCATCACTTGAACTAGCAGCCATGTCTCGCTGTTTATAGCACGACAGCTGCGCTTACGTGTGTGTGTGTGAGGAGAGAAGACGCACAGCCACAGGTTAGGGGAGGAGGCGCTAGAAGCATGCCTTGTGCACAAGCATGTTACTTCAAAAGAACACGGTCATTCTCAAAAGTATTGATACTAATAAAATTAGGCATCGTGACATTTTTAATTTCAGGGTATTGCGAGACTTTTGTAGTATCGGTGCACCGTGCAACACTAACACACACACACACACACACACACACACACACACACACACACACACACACACACACACACACACACACATACAAACACCTCTTCAAACGGACTCTGGACTATACACACACACTACCAGAGAGCGAAATAAACTCTATTGCTTCCTTCTAGCTCTCACAGAGCCTTTTGCTTAGACACCCAGAAACAAGGGAGAGAGAGAGTGTGTGTGTGTGTGTGTGTGTGTGTGTGTGTGTGTGTGTGTGTGTGTGTGTGTGTGTGTGTATGTGTGTGTGTGTGTGTGTGTGTGTGTGTGTGTATATACTTCATAACATGTCATCAAAAAGCCATAGATGGGCAACCACTTCTCCTCAGTGGCTGAACACCTTGTCCAAGTGTGAAGGTGTCTCAGGCGTGTCCACAGGTGAAGGGGCTGTGTGTGTGTGTGTGTGTGTGTGTGTGTGTGTGTGTGTGTGTGTGTGTGTGTAGGTGCCTCAGGCTTGTCTATACGTAAAAGGGCTGTTTAGACTGACTTGCACTAGACTGGACACAGACAGAGTGTGGCTGTGCATTACATGATATTGCAAGTCAGTACACTTCACCACACACACACACACACACACACACACACACACACACACACACACACACACACACACACACACACACGCACACACACACACAGGAGAGGTACAGCACGGACATGATGAAGCAACGGCTCTTCGCGCTTTGATACTTCGTTAGGAGATTTAGAATAAACCTGATGTACGCATCAAGGCGTTTTGTAAACAAGCTGTGTGAGTTTTATTCATCTGCGTGTTTAACTGCTTTTCTCAGGAAGAGGTGAAATACAGACCTGATTTGGAATGAAACACAAGGTGAAGGATTCAGCACACACACACACACACACACACACACACACAAACACACACACAAACAAGGGGAAGGATTCAGTGGTTGTTAAAGACGAGACCCTGATTTTTTTCACTTTTAAAAAGAGGAGGAGTTTGCAGGTACACTGTCAAGCAGACACACACACACGCACACGCACACGCACGCGCACGCGCACGCACACGCACACGCACACACACACACACACGCGCACACACTCTACAAACACACACATACACACACACACACACACACACACACTCTACAAACACACACACACACACACACACACACACACACACACACACACACACACACACACACACACACACAAACACACACTACAAACACACACACACAAACACACACTACAAACACACACACACAAACACACACACACA
>NC_055978.1:30324783-30357283 GCF_018492685.1 Alosa sapidissima | reverse complement strand
TTGGAGCATAATCTGTAAACATAAACTCATAAACATAGACAGATAAATCACGTGAACATAATCTCACACACACATTAATAATGTTTTTCCATAAGACTTCAGGAAAATAAATATATTCTAATTATATAATAAGATAAATTCAAGGAGGTTTTTTTAATAAGATAAATTCAAGGAGGTTTTTAATAAGATAAATTTGAGGAGGTTGCTTAATTAAGTGGCTCTTTGGTGATTTAGATAAAGGTAGAATGCAGGGAAAAACACTCTCACAGGAGGGTGTGTGTGTGTGTGTGTGTGTGTGTGTGTGTGTGTGTGTGTGTGTGTGTGTGTGTGTGTGTGTGTGTGTGAGACATTTCAGCAAGTTGTTTAATGTAACTACAGGCTCTGTGCGAGGAACATGTGTCTGAAGACAGCATGGGGCCTCTCGTTAGAACCGGTTAGCATCTCACACACTAAACCCTTACCCTACACACACACACACACACATGTCCACACACACACACACACACACACACATGTCCACACACACACACACACACACACACACACACACACACACACAGACTGTGGAGGAAATGGCAAAAGCAGCACTTCATAAATCATAACTCATTTTTCTCCAGATGTTCCTGCATTCATTTCCACATCACTGAGGAGTCTAGCGGGCTAAGGACCTAACAGACTCCCCACTCTATCTGTCTCCCACCCACACACACACACACACACACACACACACACAGGGGTAGGTGCTAACAGACCCCCTTTAACTGCTCTGCCCTCACGCTACAATCAATCAGGCCTGTTAAATATGCTGATGTATTCTTCCATATTGATATTTCCCTGTGCCGCTATTTTCATATGTGCAGAGCCAGAGCCGTCGATAAAGCAGCAGAGGCAGACGCAGTGGGTGTGGGGGCAGCGAAACCAACGGAGAGAGTTAGAGAGGAAGGGAGAGAGAGAGACAGAGAGAGAGAGGGAGTTAACAATGGAGAGAGTTAGAGAGGCAGAAAGAGAGAGAGAGGGGAGGGCAGGAAACGATTGCACAAGCTCCTGCTACGCAAAGGGAGTGTGAAAGCGGAGGTGTGTGTGTGATTGAAGCCGTAGCGGTGGAGGGTCAGGAGTAGGGAAGTGTGTGTGTGTGTGTGTTGAGTGCAGATGTAGGGTCCTACTAGAGATTTCTTTAAGGCATACGAGCCCATTAGGCTTCATATTAAAATATGGAAGCACTTGTAATGAAAAATCAAAGGCTGGCAACCCCCCCCCCCCCACACACACACGCTACTGAGGCTGGGCTATTGACTGTGTGTGTGTGTGTGTGTGTGTGTGTGTGTGTGTGTGTTGTGGTTGCAGGGCCAGGGCCAGGGCTGGGCCATTACTGGAGCACAGCGGCACCAATCGATCAGCAGTGCTGGCGGGTGTGTGTACAGTATGTGTGTGTGTGTGTGTGTGTGTGTGTGTGTGTGTGTGTGGAGGGGGTGGGTCGAGGAGGGTCAGTGGAAGGTGAGATTGGAGGGGTTGGTGTGGGGGGGCGGGGGGGGTCACCTGGGACACCTGAAGACTGAAGAGCAACCCTGTTAGCCTCTGGCTACCTACATATGGATCTCCGCATCTCCACAAACCAGCCCCCTGCGCAAAGGTAGCCAGTGTGTGTGTGTGTGTGTGTGTGTGTACGCCTTCCATCTTTTTTCCCCGTCTGTCTGACAAAACAAAGAAAGAGACACTTTTAACCCTTGCTGTGCTTGTAGCGACTCCTCTGCGTGACCCTGTTTTCACATTCCGTCTCGTTTGATGTCTCTTCTGAGCAGCTTCCAGAACTCTAAAAATGAACACAGCCATGACTCCCACTGACGCCGACCGGCCCCATTCTCCTGTGTGTGTGTGTGTGTGTGTGTGTGTGTGTGTGTGTGTGTGTTGCTTGTGCTTGTGCTTGTGCGTGTGTGTGTGTGTGTGTGTACTTAAAACGCCCTGTGTTGTGTGTGCTCATCTTGATGTGTTCAGCTTGCGTGTGTGTGTGTTTAGATAACACTTGTGTTTGTGTTTCTGCTGCTTGTGTATGTGTGTGTGTGTGTGTGTGATTAGATAACGCTTGTGTTTTGTGTTTCTGCTGCTAGTGTGTGTGTGTGCGTGTGTGTCCTCTCTTCCATACTATGTGCTTTTCTTGCATGTGTGTGTGTGTGTACATGTGAGTGACTATGTGAGTACTCAATGATGCAAACCTCACAGCATGTGAGCGTGTGTGTGATGCGCTTCATTCTGAGCAATGGTCATTGTGTATGTATGTATGTATGTGTATGTTTCCTTCTCTCAGTGCTCACTACTCATTGTGTGTGTGTGTGTGTCGGGGGGTGGCTCCCTTGTCTCTGTGCAGTGCTCATTGTGTGTGTTGAATAGATGCATCATTAGCATAAGAATGGAGAGGCAAGCAGGGGACTCTGCCACATCATTAACCTCTCTCTCTCTCTCACACACACACACAAAGAAAGACACTGAACACACACAAAAGAATGCACAACACACTACACACACACACCTCACTTCACTGCACTGGACTTAAGGATGTCCAGACACACAAAAACACACTCTCTCACACACACACACACACACACACACACACACACACACACACACAGTCTAACCTCCTCTTTCACCTACCAGTAAATCAACCATCCCTCTTAATGACCACTCTTAACATTTCATATTGCTAGCACCTCTAGATCTGTGGCTTTAACCTGCTGGAGTGACTTATATACTGCTTATTACAATGTAATAACATAGTTACCCCCCTATAACCTGCTGGAGTGACTTATAGACTGCTTATTACAATGTAATTACATAGTTACCCCCCTATAACCTGCTGGAGTGACTTATAGACTGTTTATTACAATGTTATTAATTGTATATAGAATAGTGAAGGGATTAGGGGTGGGCGATACAGACAAAAAATAATAATATCTTAACATTTTTATGTGATTTTGACAATAACGATAATTAGTCAATATCTTTTTTTTTTTAAAAAGCCCCCCCTCCCCCCCTCTAAGTAATATAAATGCTTGATAATGTCAATTTGCACATTGTTAAAACAACAATTACAATATTATCGCAGACAATATATATCGCCCACCCCTAGAAGGGATACTGGTATATCTAGAATAGAGATGGAACACTGGTATATCTAGAATAGAGATGGAACACTGGTATATCTAATATTCATGGTTATCACTCACGTCACGTTGTTAATTGTTACGTCATCCGCTCTAGGTACCCACTCAGAACTCTGCCATTTTGAGTACCTACTTGCGGCTTCCAATACCCTCCCCCGTCATCTCGGTCGTCAGACGTTAACTATCGCCTAAACATGAGTCTGTCACATCTAAACAGCGAGGAAAATCGGAGATACGAGGAGAAAATTGCGTGTATTGGGTGTGATCCGTATACAGTACCGGGAGAGTTTTTTTAAATCAGTTTTGTCCACCAACACACTGCCTGACATCCACTTCCACAATATTTACATTTACCTCATACATCATCGTACACCGGAGCATGGCATAAAGCTTAAGAGCACGGAGGCGTACAGGTATTTTGTTGCGGGCTGGGTCCTTGACCCGAAAATATGTCTCTTCAAGAAGAAGCACTTTCTTGTCAAAGGAAGGGTAAGTAGGCCTACTCTTTTTTATCAACTTTGTAAACAGCTGCTCACCGATATCTACCTCAGCTGTAGGCTAGCTGATACTCTTAGCTTGTCACTGTAGGTTAAGTTAGAATGAGGCTAAGCTAAAGCATCAGTAGCTACCATGGTCTGCAAACTACTTGAAAGTGCTGTCAACGTTAACGTGTTTATCACTTCGACCTTTTTTACAAAAAAAAAAAAGTCTTACAAAAAAATAATGTAACTTCAACTTCAACGTGAGCACTCCACTATTGAGTTGTATCATCTTTCAGAGCCTCGCTCAATCCTACAGCTACAGTATGGTATCATAAACTAGAAGACTTCGCCTAATTCATGCTTAGCCTAATGCAAAATATGACGTTTTGGATGGTTGTTGTTGACGTTTTCATGTTTTGTGGAGGAAAAGCACAGGCGTCGCTGCTACCCCAAGCAATGTGCAGCTTGTCAACTCTCTCAAGAGTAGAAACAGATAGATAGACTTTAGACTCCCCAGTGGAAATTCAAACAACCGATTTGATTTGATTACTGAAGTGATTACATGGCCTGATAGGGACTGATCCTGTGATACTGACCATGGTAAAGTGCTATGGTAGAGTAAGTTCAATAGTGCAAAAGTAAACAGTGCAAGGATAGGCTTGGCAATAATCTGTTGTGTAACGTAGTGGATGGCATGTCCTTACCCAGGATTTCCAGTATTCTGTTTGGTGGATGTTAAAACAAATCAGATGTCTTAACATTGCAAATTCTTGCTAAACTAATTGATCTTACTTCCTCACTTCAGGTGAACCACTCAAGCTGTCAACACAACCCCCACACAGCCATGGATCGTGGTCCATGAGGATGGGACCATTCTTGCGGCCCACTGCACCTGCAAGGCGGGACTGGGTGAAGCTTGTTCACATGCAGCTGCCCTCATGTATGCCCTCTTAGCTGCCGTTGAACAAAAAGACAATGTGTCCTGCACGGACATGCCCTGTGCCTGGGCCCCGCCAAGTAAGACCGGCAAGGTGCAGTACAATGAACTTTCAAGTATTTTTGTGCCACATTGGCCTGTAATCAATATACCATCACCCAGCATAGTTCCTACAGAAGCCGAATATATGGAGCTATTCAACAAGTTTTATGAGTGTGACATGGAGGCCAAACATAGCAAGGGGACTGCTATTTTGTCAGTAATTGAGGGTCATTCAGATAGGTATATGCCGAAAATTTTGCAGCTAAATTTGCCCGAGCCCCTTTCAAACCTCTACAACAGTGCTCCGATAGGCACTGATCTAAGGACGTTACTAGCAGAGAGTGAGAGGGTCTTCAATGACCTTCATTTTAATGAGCAAGAATTACGTATTGTTGAATTGGTAGCCAGGTAGTGTACAGTAATTGATATTGTGTGAGTTATGTCAATCACTTTTTTCTTATGTTTACATTAATAGCTGCATCGTGTTGAAAGGGCATTAACCGTCACAAAATATTTCAGTGCTTATCAGTTGAAGAGGCAACTGGACAACAGGCAGGCAGTAAGCTTTGGTTTGAGCAGAGAGCTGGGAGAGTAACAGCATCAGTGTTCCATGAGGCAAGCAGGACAAACAGCGCGGTGTCCCTGATTAAAAGGGTTTGCTATCCCAGGTCCTGTAAGTTCCACAGGGTTTGCTATCCCAGGTCCTGTAAGTTCCACAGGGTTTGCTATCCCAGGTCCTGTAAGTTCCACAGGATTTGCTATCCCAGGTCCTGTAAGTTCCACAGGGTTTGCTATCCCAGGTCCTGTAAGTTCCACAGGGTTTGCTATCCCAGGTCCTGTAAGTTCCACAGGATTTGCTATCCCAGGTCCTGTAAGTTGTCCACAGAGGCTATGAGGTAAATATATAAATGCATAAGGAAAGACCACATAGCTAAAGGAACTCTCACAGTGCTGGTATTCATTTCATTTGTCAAAGACATTTGAAGCAATACAGCACGGTTGATCATAGGGTTGGCAATGGATTCCCACAAGTCACAACTGCGTTTTACCTGGGCCACCGGCCTCCAGTTTTCTGGTTACGGCCGAACCATCTCCTTGGGAATATCCATTACCAACCCCACGATCATTGGTGCTATATTGCTTTAATACAAACAATTTTGCCATCAACTAATTCATATTTAAGTACCAGACTTTTTACATTTCTTCTTAAAGTGCTATGATATAGCCTAAGTAAATACAGTGTCTGTGCAATGCGCTGACAGCATGCTGTAGGTGGAGTGGGTGTTTCACAGCTGGTCCCCTCCTTTCACACCTCTTCCTAATTGATTAAGGAACCTAATACCATGTGATGTGCCACACCCTGTGCAATGCTCCCCCTAATGGCTAGGATAAGCAATGGCGAACACAATTAATCATAAAAATGATTCATACCTATGCTCTCCATAGAGAAGAGTTAACACAGTAGTTTGGAAGTGACGTGGGATACTGTAGTTTTTTAGTGAAGTATAAGAAGCCTGTCTAAACAATTCTTTGTATTTTTCTAGATGGGGAAATAAGAATGAGCCCACAGCAAGGACACAGTACATCACAGCGATGCAAGGGCACACAGATCTTCAAGTGCAGACATCAGGCCTGATCATCAACACATCTTGGCCATGGATCGGTGCGTCACCGGATGGAATTGTTGCTTGTGCTTGCCACGGTAGAGGTGTGCTTGAGATTAAATGCCCCTTTACACTTAAGGAAGACTGTTATGAATAGCTGCAACACTGACACCAATTTCTGTCTAATGGCGAAGGACAACGTCATAGCCCTAAAACCGAATCACAAGTACATGTCACAAGTCCAAGTCCAAATGTGCATTGCAGGGGTACAGTATTGTGACTTTTGTTATCTGGAGTCCCACTGAGATGTTCATACAGAGAATTCAGAAGTGTTTTTTAACGAGACATACAGCAGAGTAGAGCAATTTGTTAAAACAAAGATTCTGCCAGAACTACTTGGAAAGTATTACACAGTACCCCGCAGTGTTTTCTTCAAGCTCAGAGCAACAGCCCCAGTCAGGATGCTACTGTGGTGAACCGGATGGTGATTCAGAGAATGTGGTTATCTGTGCATCTAAACAGTGCAAAGGAGGGCACTTTCATGTTTCTTGCTTTTTTTTATATTTTAATATTTTAAGTTGTCTAATGTTATTGTGATGATATATTGGGACCTTACCACTTGAAATGCAATCTGTAAATAGTGATTTTTCCTTACCATGTGATTTCTTTTGTCCCAACATGGGTATTTAAGTAAAATCACAAATTGACTACACGTTAATCCTCTGTTCTCAAAACTTTCTTTAATAGATAGAAACATATACTATGTAATTGACAGAAGTCAGAGATGTACAGGCCATCACTCTGATGGAACAACAGGGGCACAAAAATTACATAGGGCACAACACACTCTCACCATCTTGTCCAGTGGACAGAGTCCATCTGGAGATGCGTAACACAGTGATAAGGGTATGGTTCCCTGCAGAATGGTGTACTTATTCCTTACAAGACCTATTACTCTTTCTACGTGAATGTGCACAGCCGCCAGTCCCTGAGACGACTCAATTTCAGCTGGGTAAAGCTGCACTTTTCCTTTGGTGAAGGCTGCTATTTTCAGACGTGCATTAAATAGTCCCAAAGTGTCTGCCACATTAAATCCCCTGTCAGCCAGAACAACATCCCCAGGAGACAATAAGCTCAGAAACCCACTGAGTTCAGTTACATGCTTGTCACTTACCCTCCCACCCCAACCCTTGGAGACAAAGCTGATGACCCCTTGTGGAGTGATGGAGATCAGGTATTTCCCTGTATTATGATGCTTGCACTGTGAATAGGTCTGTGCTCTCGCTCTCATCTCCTTTGGCTTTTCAATGAATATTTCTAAACAATCTATAATGCTGGTACAATTGCTAAAGCTCTCCCGATAACACATTGGGAGACTAATGCGTATCTGGTCTCTGTCAGGCCACCTTACGATCCCACCCATCCTGAGATTCATTACAGTAAGAGTGTTATTAAAAATTCGACCAGCAGTTGATGTTGAGACATGAAACAAATAGGCTACAAAAAAAAAGTGGCAACTTCATTCTAAGGCGCATTACTGTTAACAAGAACTGTTGAAAAGGTGACAAGCATGATTTAGATTTTAGAAATGGTGAGATGAAAGAGAAAAGAAGTATTAGTTTAGCATAATAAGGCAGACCAGTTAGTTTCTGTACTTTCTCATCTTTGTCCTTCAAACTTTCTTGGTTGAAAGACAATGAACTTACTTGATCCTTTAGCTTATACACTTCTCTCTGTAATCTCATGCATTCGTTCATCAAACATTTGATTGTGTGTTCACAAGAGGCGTTTCCACAGGAACGGCCCGAAACTACACCCCAGCCTGTCTCCAGTTCAACAGCTCTGTCAGTCTCCTGCCCCTCTTCTTCTCTGTCAGACTCCTCTGCATCTCCTATGAAAATATCCTGCAACTCTTCGTCTCTGTCAAACTCCTCTCCATCCTCTTGTCCATCCAAGTTCTGTCTGTCTTCTCTGTCAAACTCCTGTCTGTCGTCCTTGTCCATCTCATGTATGTCTTCTCCTCTGCACGTCTCCAATCCCTCTTCTCCTGCTATCCCAGTCTCTCCTCTGTCCACACTGCTAACTGCTCTTTTTCTTTTCAGTGCCTGGGTGTGTTCAAATCGCCTCATTTCATAAATCCGCTTCCTCTTGTCGGGTGAACTGAGAGGGAAATATGGTTGGAACAAAGTCGGGGCACAGAGGGTTTGAGCTTTTCCCACCTGTCAAGACAAAGGTGGCAAGCACAACTGATATTACAGAATGAATAAACAAGGTAATACAAGGCAGAATTTAGGTTATGAATAGTAAGCCCAACTGTTTCAGAGCAGCAACAGTAGTCACTATTATATATATCTTACTAGAAAAATATCCAATGTCATTCAAATGAATGGTATTCACCACATAAAGTTGATGCAGAACAGTGGCTACAAGCATAAGGCTGTCATGATGAAAACAGATTGCCCTGCCTGGACACTAGCACTAGTTGCTTGTGCCATTAGTTTGAGAAAGCTACATTGTAAAGCCAACAGTGAGCTACTACTCTAACCTTGTGCTTCTGTTAGACAGTGTCTTAATTCATTCTTAATGCTTAACATTTTTAAAAAAAATATTCCTACGTGTCATATTATAACATATGTATACAAATATCTAGGTTAGCATAGCTCACGATAGCTAGCTCGCGATAGCTAGCCATAGACAGTAGCTAGCTCGCTATGTTATGAAATCCTTACTCACCAGAGACAAAACGTGCACTGCAAAGTCGACTGCTACCGGGGGTGTCCATCCTGCCCTTTTAATCCCTGCAAGCCATCGTTGACGTCTATCCTCGTCTTTGGGAAGTCTATAAAATGACACGTTTGGGTCCCCTTTTTTGTTGCTACATCCCACAGCACAACAGATTGAAGGCATCTTTGTTTAGGTATAGCGGCTGACGAGCGAGCTCGGAGTCGGACTTGGTACCCAAACCAATGCGTTCTATCCTGTCAGTGGGTACCAAGGTACTCAATATGGCGGCGGTGAGTTTTAGCGAACGTCTGTGAACGTCTATGACGTCAGGTGATATCCAAGAATAGAGAGACACTGGTATATCTAGAATAGAGATGGAACACTGGTATATCTAATATAGAGAGACACTGGTATATCTAGAATAGAGAAGGGATACTGGTATATCTAGAATAGAGAAGGGATACTGGTATATCTAATATAGAGAGACACTGGTGTATCTAGAATAGAGATGGGATACTGGTATATCTAGAATAGAGAAGGGATACTGGTATATCTAATATAGAGAGACACTGGTATATCTAGAATAGAGATGGGATACTGGTATATCTAGAATAGAGAAGGGATACTGGTATATTTAATATAGAGAGACACTGGTATATCTAGAATAGACATGGGATACTGGTATATCTATAACAGAGAAGGAATACTGATATATCTAGAATGGAGACAGAGAGAGAGAGAGAGAGAGAGAGAGAGAGAGAGAGAGACTGGTATATCTAGAATAGAGATGGGATACTGGTTTATCTATAACAGAGAAGGGATACTGGTATATCTAGAATAGAGACAGAGAGAGAGAGAGAGAGAGGGAGAGAGACTGGTATATCTAGAATAGAGGGATGCTGAAGTATCCAGAATAGAGAAGGGATACTGTTATATCTACAACAGAGGAACACTGGTCTAGAATAGAGAAGGAACGCTGGTATATCTAGAATAGAAAAGAGAGACTGCTATATCTAGAACAGAGAAGGGATACTGTTATATATAGAACATACATTTATAAGAAATTTAGACGTTATAAAATATTGCTAACAATTCCATACAGTTGTCAATTACACCTACACATCACCAATGTGCACTCAATTAGACCTACACACCACATTAAAGATATGCCTAAGTGTAATAGTTTAAAAATCAATATGAAGCATTCACATGACTAAATATGTACTAGTAAAATACTATACATTATTAACTAAATACACTCTATATGAATTAAAAAATATATGAAATAGAAGCACATCACATATAAGCCATCATTTTCAGTGTTTGTTTGTGTGTGTGGGGAGTCAAGCAGAATCTAGTATGGCCACTGTTGTGAATGATCCCACTACAGTATATTCAATATTACTGATGACGTCAAGGTGATGGGGCCCCCCAAATCAAATACATTTTTTTAAAAAGTATCAAAGAAGTATCGAAATCGCAATTCTTGATTTGGTATCAGAATCGACCCCAATTGTGTAAATACCCCCTATATGAATAACCTAAGGGGGGAATTCCCCCCATTTTGAAAAATGAATGTTAAAGCCCCCCTGTGTAACGTTGTCAGTTGTTTGTTAACAAAATCAACATTTCCCATTCATAAATATGTGGCCTCATTCATGTTTAATTACCACCACCACCAGCTCGAAGCATACCTATTGGCTTAGAAATCCTCATTTAAATCTATATAGCACAGAGGCGACTAGCCGTGTACGTGCGCCATGTTAAAATACCGGTGGCCAGCAAGGGACATAATATGCGAAGACAGCTCAGTCTTTGGCGTCTGGATGCATAGAAAAACATTAGCTTGGATTCATCTGCAGAATTTCCCTACATTCAGCAATGTAAGTTACGAGCCCATTTTCTACAAGTCCTATCTTCATATCTAACAGTCCGACATTGACATTGTATTTTCCAACGAAATAAATAAAGAGAAATAACTTTGATCGTGATCTGTCACCAGCTCACTTGATCTCTAGTTTCTAGACCCAGAGACAGTTGACAACCTAACCTAACATAGTTATGCTAGGACTAATAGACCACAAAGTTGCTGAACGTGTTATTCCAGGTATTATTTAGTTTGCAACAATATAGTTTAACCAAAGTCCTTACCTGCAGTAGCCTACTACCTAGCCGTTCCCATTCACTTTCCGTTTACTGTGCTAACGATAGCTAGCTAGCTCGGTCCGAAAGAGTTGCATTGGCATCGCACACAAGCAATGGCAATAAAATAGTACACAAAATGTTGTTATTGCTTATTCAAGCGTAACTCTCGCCAAAATGCATCCTAGGGTGTTTTTGTGAACTTTCGTGAATGGGAGTCGTAGCCTAGGCTACTATTTTGATGCGTCAAAATCTCTATTTTAAAACACTAAGAAGGCTCGACACAACGTGAAACTTTGATCGAAGTATCAGCAGTGTCTCTACACATGAACTATAGCATTGAGAACATTGTTAGTGTACACATAGTTTACTAAAAAGAAAGGTTTTGGACAACTCACTCCTTGACTGGCATGATGGCAGAAAACCCAAGTTCAAAACCTTTCTTTTAGTGAACACTGTGTTGAACAATGTTCTCAATGCTCGAGTTCATGTGTAGAGACACTGATGATCAGGGTTTCCCGCAGGAAATGTGTTAGTCAAGGTGGTAGGTCGTAAGTGGGGGGGGGGGGGAGGGATGGGGGGCGTCTTGTTTGTGCGATACACTACAGACTCTGTATATTTAACAATTATTTATTAAACACTACATATTAAATAAATAACCAGCTTCTCAAAATAACAGTTAACAAAGTAACAACACCAAACAAACTATACAACAGTATACAAATATTTCAAAATATTTGTGTAATTTGTGCAATTTTAACAAAGACTATTACAAACTATAGAACAAGTGCAAAAGAAAGTGCAAAACAACAAAATGTGCAAATGTGATCAGTCACTACTTATGGCAGAGCTGACAACTAGCATCGTTACAAGCCATCCTCCTTGGCTTTACAAAGATCATTTCAAGGGCCCTTTGGTAATTGCACTGTATTACTATTGGACCATTAATGCTTATCTTCATGCAGGCTGTCAGACTGTTGACCTGCAGCCTGTTCCGCAAGTCTGTCCTGATCTATACACCGAGAGTGAATGAAGTTTAGATCATTTTAGTTTTGTGTAATACGGATGGAATTTGAGCGCGGAGCGCTTTTTAATTTAGAGGTCGGAGTGGCCGCTCTGTTCCGCTCCCATACCGCTCACACCACGAGTCTGAGGCCCACTAATAAAACCAAGACCGTTACATTTCAAAGATATTGGCCATATAGCCGGAGTTCGTTGATGGGGATGGAGTTAGCTAAATAATTTAGAAAGCATACGCGTAGGCACGGATGGGCCTGGACGGGCCTAGACCCGTCTATTGTCAGTCTTGCGCGTCCGATTAGACGCGCAAGTCAACACTGTGCTGAGAGCAGGTGGCTGTTTACTTGGCCGCTTCTCCAGTCAAATTCGCATCAGGTCAATCTAGCTCCCCGGTACCAAAGAACTAAGAGCAACGGCAATATATTTCACTCAGAACATTTATTTTAAAAGACTGCAACACTGATAATGCAACAACAAACAAGCTTGGCAACGTTAACTAAAGGGACCAGTCGGGATTAATTGCCAAAAGAACGAAAATGACAAATCACGCAGTCGGCTAAACATTTTAAACTTGCGCCAAACGGATGAACCCAGCATCGGTGCGTTGCATAAATTAAAACACAAATTGAAGCAACAACTTCATCATTGGACAACCCTGCCACTAAACCTTTCCATAGGCCTGCAACGTTTATGACATAAAAAGTGGAATATGAACGCATTTCATCACACCTGACAATTTAACGGAGCTGTGGCTGTTCGCGATTTGACTGATTCTTAAACGAGGAGCGAGATATTTGCACCGCTCAGCTCCGCTCACTAGCTCTGATTCGGAGGCATATCACATATGTAAAGATTATAAAATCTGATTATTTTTCGATTCATAACACGTTTCTTCTTACTTTTTAATGTGTTCTGCAGAGAAGGGAGATTGGTGTTGGTCATGGTTTGGAATGAAAGGGAGAAAACAGGACAAAGTAACACGTTTTTTTTTTTTTTTGACGACGACGTAGTTAAGGCGG
The DNA here is from genome assembly GCF_018492685.1 of Alosa sapidissima. NCBI lineage: Eukaryota > Metazoa > Chordata > Actinopteri > Clupeiformes > Clupeidae > Alosa > Alosa sapidissima. The sequence continues at coordinate 30,344,158 of NC_055978.1, read as the reverse complement.
CAGGCTTGTTTTGCCAAGGCGGCCGCCTTGACTGCAAAGTGCTGCGGGAAACCCTGGATGATACTTTGATCGAAGTTTCATGTTGTGTCGAGCCTTCTTAGTGTTTTAAAAATAGCGATTTTGACGCGATCATGTATCAAAAAATAGTTCCCATTCAAATCTCCATTTGACCCAAAAACGACAACACGGACAAGCTTGAAAGTGGAGCTTCAGACATAATTATGCTTTTAAACGAAAGTTTGACTCGTGTACATTCACAAAACACCCTAGGGTGCATTTTGGCGAGAGTTACGCTTTCAGAGAGAAGTTTCTGCTTCGGCGTGCTAGGAGTCCAGAAGTGTCAGTTTTGATGTGTGACGGCTCCCGTAGTTCTAAATGAGGCAGCGCTTGAGAGGTTGGTTGCTATAACTCCTAACCACTAGATGGGAGAATTTCTTACACAGGGGGGCTTTAAGCCCTGGGCGCATATCTATATGACAGGGGTATACAGTAGTATATCTATATGACAGTACAGGGGTAATGGTATTTATCTGCATGACGGTACAGGGGTGATGGTGTATTTACGGCACGAGTTTAAAGACCTTTCCTTGTATTTCTTCAGCCTCTCCAATAGTCACAAACTGCAAGCGACACAAGTGTCACATCAACTCCTTCCTTCCTCCCTCCCTACACACACACACACACACACACACACACATACTCTTGCGCACACACACACACACACACACACACACACACACACACAAACACACACACTCTCTTGCGCTCACACACTCACACACACAAACACACACACTCTCTCGCACTCACAGACACACAAACACACACACACTCTCTTGAGCTCACACACACCTCATTACAAGGATTTTAGCCCAAGGAAACAAAATGTTCTTTGTTTCACAGAGCCTGAAATCTGATCATAATAATGACTGTGATAGCTGTGTGTGTGTGTGTGTGTGTGTGTGTGTAAAGCAGAGAGCGGTCTGACTGTAAGTGTCAGCACAGACTCGTCACATCACTGTTCCGAGTCTGTCACACACACACACACACACACACACACACACACACACACACGCGTGCTGGTTAATGGGGAAGTGAGCGCATGATCCATAATGTATGGCATAAATAGTTGATGATTTTTCATAGCTGGAGCGGCAGAGAGAAATCAAACTGCAGCGTGTCACCTCCTCTCGGCCCCAGTGTCACACACACACACACACACACACACACACACACACACACACACACACACACACACACACTCACACAGACACCTCCTAACGGCCCCGTGTCACAATATCACTTCTGGCGAGTGTGTCAGCCGTCACTCTCACTTCCCACCGGCAAGCAGGGCGGACGGGCTGACACACACACACACACACACGCACTCAGACGCACACACACACACACACACACACGCGCGCGCGCACGTGCACTCAGACACACACACACACACACACATGCGCACTCAGACGCACACACACACACGCACGTGCACTCAGACACACACACACACACACACGCGCACTCAGACACACACACACACTGATAACCCTAACAGTCAAAGTGACACCCACACACCTGTTTATATAGAGCACTTATTCAGCCGACATTTATACTTCCTACACCAGTCAAGACACGCAAGCACGCGCGCGCAGTCACTCTCCTTATTATTATTCTTCTTATTACTATTATTATTAATATTATTATTATTATTATTATTATTATTATTATTAGTTATGGTAGTGGTGGTAGCAGAATCCTGAGCCCATCGTATCTCTTTGGACAGAAGCGTCTTCTAAACACCAGTCACTTGACTTGACTTGACTTTTAGCAGCAGCAGTTGTAGCAGTCGGTTGTAGAAAAATAGCAGTAGACAGCAAACAGTAGCAGTAAATCAATACGTAGTAGGGAGCTAACAGTAGGAGGAAGTATTCACGTCACTTAGGGTCATACACTAGCACTGGACGTCCTGATACCTCTCAGCCCAGTGTGTGTGTGTGTGTGTGTGTGTGTGTGTGTGTGTGTGTGTGTGTGTCCACCCCCCTGTGGAGAACATAAACTTTTTATGTGAAATAAAACTTATTTCACTCCCTCCACCAGTCCAGTCCTTCACCTCACCCAACCCTCTCTTCTGTATCACCACACACACACACACAGCCTCACTAAACCGTTCAGAATCAGAGCCCACTGCGATTACCCAAGCGCGCGCACACACACACACACACACACACACGCACGCACGCACGCACGCACACGCACACGCACACGCACACGCACGCACGCACGCACGCACGCACACGCACACGCACACGCACACGCACACGCACGCACGCATCTTCACTGAATCGGGCCAGGGCTTCTCTCCCCAAATCTGCTCTGAAAGTCCATCTGTAGATTAATACTGATCACACACACACACACACACACACACACACACACACACACACACACACACAATTCTGCTGACGCTCATTAGTAGAAGTAGATTATGGAAGTCTCTCAGATATGTTCCTCTTTATGAGAGTTGATAGTGTGTGTGTGTGCATGTTTGTAAGCGCTATGTTAAATGAGAGGAGAAATCTAATCGGTGTGTCAGAAGAACAGTGGAGGTTTTTGCGGGGAGATGTTTGGGCGTGTTGCTAAGGCGATTAGGGTGTGTGGTACAGCGGCCGACTCTGACGCGTCACACACTCCCTTTGGTCCCACGGCGGAGATGGCGGACTCGCGGACGCCTCCGTATCCACGGGAACAGATTGAGAGGGATTACGTACGGCGGGGTGGCACAGCCTCGGAGGGGTCAGAGGTCACCGTGAGAGAAGCATGTATGGAAGAGATTTACTGCTGACACACACGCGTAATACCAGCACTTTCACAAGTCTAACAACAACACACACACACACACACACACACACACACACGCCAACAAGCACACACACACACACTCCATAACTTTGTTCTCTCCAGCAATCCAAGCCCTCAAACACACACACACACACACACACGCCAACAAGCGCACGCACACACACACACACACAAACACACACACACACGCTCCATAACTTTGTTCTCTCCAGCAATCCAAGCCCTCAAATGGAAGTCAATGGAACATGCAGTCAAAAGAAAGTCACAAGAAACACATTTGATTTTATATACAGCTGCTTGAGTTTTGAGTTTATATACAGCTGCTTGAGTTTTGATTTTATATACAGCTGCTTGAGTTTTGATTTTATATGCAGCTGCTTGAGTTTTGATTTTATATGCAGCTGCTTGAGTTTTGATTTTATATACAGCAGCAGCATTTTGTCATTGGCAATAATACCACAAATAAACTTCTCCAGTAAAATTATAACTATAATAACTATAAAAATAAATACAAATATTTGACATTTGGCTGAAGGGTACACACTTACTTCAGCTGCTAGTTGCTGTTAGTACAATGAGTGTACTGTATGTGTGTGTGTGTGTGCGTCTCTGACTGCATAATAATTCCACCTTGTGTGAAGGTCACTGCTGATCACTTACTCAGTACAATAAATAAAAAAGGCATAAGCACATGCAAACACACAAACACAAACACACACACACACACACACACCAGTTGGCCTCTTTATGAAGTCCCTGAGTGTCCGTAACAGACTGCTCAATATTTCAAGGACAGTTAACTCAATAGATGCTTCGGTTCCTTTGGATGAATGCATTAATAATACCGCATGATGGGGAAGCACTGTGTGTGTATGTGTGTATGTGTGTGTGGTCATTAGACACACAGTGTTAAAAATCCCCAAAGAACGATAAAAGCCATTAAGACGTCGGCCTTGAGGCTCCAAAGCGAGCGCTCTCTGAAAAACACTCCAAACTGTTTACATCTACACACGTTTACTCGGCTTATTCAAAAATACTCCAAACTGTTTACCATCTACACACGTTTAAACGGTTTATTCAAAAACACTACAAACCCTTTACGGTCTACACACTAGAGGTGTTGGAATGAATTTCTAAAGTGGAATATGAATCGAATATTTAAAAAATTTATACTAATCGAATTTGGAAATGACTATTCGAATGTGGTGTTTTGGGGAGTCTTTTTTACGTGTTGGCTAACTTTAGCAAATATGTGAAAACTAAATGCTTTCGTCATGTCTAATGCACAATCTAAATATGGCAGAAGCGATGCACCCATGGAGATCTAGCCCGGTCGTAACTGAGAGTGGGTCTGGGGAAGGTTCATTCACAGCCCATTTCCAAAGGGCGTTCCCAAACGCCGATCAAAATGCCTCGGACGCAATAGGAGAGGCCAAAAACCAATCAGAGCAACGAAAGAGACAGAGTGACAGAAACACACAATTTGCAACACTGTCTGGTTGTAGGGAGAAGCAGGAAGAATTAACCACTTTTTAATTAAACGTAGGCTAATTTAGACAGTCACTAGCAATTTACATCTGCCCTCTGTCAAACACAATTGCATTTTCAGCTCTGAAAAAAACAGTTCACGTTCAAACAAGCATTTTGTTTCATTCGTCCTTTCTGGCTGACCGGGACATATAAAGCAGGAATGGGGGGCGAGAGACTGAAACGTTCAAAGCAATTATGCCGGAATTGTTTCAAGGCAAACACTGAAGTGTAGCTTAATGCAGTTAGTGGTCTGTAAATCATTTTCTTTCCATAAAAACTTTCGATGTTGCAATGTTTAGGCTAGCCTAGGCCTATTTCATTTTTTGAGCATTCGAGTTATGCTCGCATAGCACACCAATTCAAAAGTATGTGTTTTCTGTCGGATACGTGTCCAGCTACTGTAGGCCTATAAATGAACAGAATATTGATAGCATATTTTTACTACCATATTTCTCTTAAGACTCAGTCAGGACGATGGAATATCAGGATCCAGGCTTTTATTCTTTTCAATGAAGGGCCAGTGCCCCTCAAGGGAGAGATGCATGTTTGTCACCCCATCATGGGTTTCACCAGTATTCTCTGACTATACAGAAACAAGTCTACCATATTTAAGTTACACACAAAGAGAAGGAGTGAACTACTAGTATGAATATGCAATATAAAGGTGTGGTGTGTGGGGATGTGGTCTCTTGTTGTTGTGTCATCAGGCCTGGTCAGCTTTATTATTCTTTAATTAAGCTTCAAAGGCCTGGCCACATATTGTTTTTAACACCCCACAAGGCTCTACACTAACATTTTTTTCCAGGAGCACTTGTGCGCCCAAGTTAAAAAATTTAGGAGCACAGACAAAAATTTGGGCGCACAGTCAGTTCTGTACTTAACTTAAACATAATCTAACATTACACTGCAGCTAACACTTAAACACGCCAGTGCACCAATTGCGAATATTAAGAATGACTGACAACATTAAGGCTACAGGAAATAGGATTTTAAAGATCAGTGCCTACTTTATTTTCAGTCTGTTCTATTTTCCTACATTTTGTTAATGTAAAATAGTATAATACATTGCCATATTTGCATTTATCCTGTATATCAAGAATCCTGCCAAATGTAGGCTAATTGATTTATTTGTGAATCCATCTGTAGCTAATCCAAATATGCCCATGGTGACCTATCTGACTGCATACTGCCTAATACTACTACTAAAACAGTCCATTTTCTCTTCCACAAAACCCAACATAGGCTAATCAAGGATATATATATATATTTTTTATACTTTTACTTTTTATTTGAAATATCTGCATTGATGGGGGCAGTAGGCAAACGTTAGGCCTACTTTCATTTTGCACTTCAGCTTGTAGCCTATTCGGTGTTTAAACAAGCATGCGTGGAAGCCTGGAGTTGTCAGTAGCGTTCTACCTTTGAATAAAATGGGAGTATTACGGGAAGCTACTTTTGTGCCTGTTCGCTACAGCTATATTGCATATTGCAGCAAATACGTCAACTGGGCTAAAAGGCATGTTAGGTTACCTTTCCTTCTCTCACTGCATTCTCAGAATCTCATCCTGTTCCTATGATATCCGATGAATTCGGTGGCTAGAAGAACTCATTTCTTCAATCTTTGCATCTTGGCTGGCTAGTCTAACTTTCCACTTTTTCTGCGTGCTCTTGGATTTGATAGAAGCGACTACTAGCGAGTCACAATGCGAAACTGCTAACGTTAACGTTTTTATGCTGCATTCGCGACGTGATTCTATGGTTTGCACCAGTAACCAGTAATGTTTCTTGATGTTGCGGTGTATTTTGTAGACAAACATTGACATGGTTAGAAGTCATTCGCACCAGTGCGCCTAAATATTTTTTTGCACTCGCACGCCATAATTTTTACTCGCATGTGCGAGTACAATGACCGCACTGTAGAGCCCTGCCCCAACTTGCTAATGGCCAAATGGTGACAATAGGAGGTCTGCTCCTCCATCCTAGTCTATACAATAGAGAGTCACACCTGAAGATAAGCCAAAAGGTCCCTAGACAGTGCCTACTGAATTCTAATAATTCAAAGATAAACAATGGATACACTGCATACAGACCAAAGACACACACAGGGTACACATCGGTACAAAAATCACAAATGACCATAAGAAGTACACAGTATGTACATTTACAGAAATGAATAGTGTTGCTAACCTGCCTAAGCTATGAAAGTAAGTTAATTAAGGCCTACTTGGTAGACTGCCCTATAACTTGTTCACTCCTCTGCAGTTTTGACGACAATAAATAGAACGCTAACGTTAATGATCTGCTTTGCATCTGTCATCTCAACCTAGTGTTGCTAACCTGCCTAAGCTATGAAAGTAAGTTAATTAAGGCCTACTTGGTTTACTGACATTTGAGTAGGCTACATATGCAACCCATTGGCAAACGTTTACACCTGGAGATGTCCTTTTAGCTCGTGTCATGTTTGCTAGCTTGTGGGCTCAGTTTGTGTAGTGCAGTGCTACCAAAATCATAGAAATTAATAACATTGTAAGACATTTACCTCCAAGAATGATTTCATACGACTTATTTTTTAACATTTATTTTAACTAATGACATAGAAAACATCCCGAATTCTATCCACATATCGTAATGCACTATGCAAAAAGTTATTTCCAGTCGTAGCCGAACACAGTGAGATGCAAGCGTTCCAATCCACTTAGATATGTTATTACGCTACTCTCACGTCCTTAAAGTGGCAGGCAGTCAATTAGACTTACACACCATCAATGTAATAACATTAAAGAAAAGTGTAGTCTAATAGTTTAAATCAATATGAAATTACTAGATACTTAGTTGGCTATTTGTAATTATGCAAGTCACAGAATATGAATTATTAAAAAGATATGAACTTAATATGAATTACAACATATATGAATGTATTGAAACATATGACATTATGCCATCTCTTTAGGGGGCTGTCTTTTTTGGACAGTTCTACGAAAGGTTATACTGCTTTGTGAATTACCCCAGTCAAAGTATTTACACAAATAAAGTAGGCCTACTTTGATTTTCTGTAACCCTTACTATTTACCTTTACTTATCCTTTTTAATAAGCATCAAGATGATCAGTGTAATTTTGGTCTTACTAACCTTAATTACCCTCAATTAAAAAATAATAATAATTTTTAAAAAAATCGCAACTATATTTGCAATTTTCACTTCCTCTCGCAATTTCTTCCCAACAAACAGCTAAAAACACCGCAACTTCCATCGCAATTTTTTAGAAAAGCTGTCGCGAAATCAGTCATTTTAGATCGCAACAATCTCAAAAAATCCTCGCGAAATCCTGGAGGAACTGATAAGGAAGCAGTTGCGAAACTTCTAACTCCCTGTCTTAAACGAACGTGATAGCAGCTTGAAACAAGCAGCAGCAGCAGTCATTGTTGATGTTTTTTTTTTTTTTTTTAAAAACCCTGCTTCTTCAACAGGGTGCTCTATTGTTATTGTGTAAAGCCCGCCTCAAGGGTTCTGATTTGTGCCTAGATCTAGGAAAATTGGAAATAGGCTAGAATGGCTTCTTGGCCAGACGGGTTTTCAGAGCGAATCTCGAATTTGCCGGAAGTACGTCTGGGTTTTTCCCAGGCTAATGGAGATCACCACTCCTGACCATTTCAGCGATGTGTGGAACGTTTTTGGATTTCCATCAGAAAACGGAAAAATAACAATTAGCCTAACGATGTAGTAATCTGCAGAATATGTAGCAGCGAGCAGCCTGAGTGCACATCTGATAACGCTACACCCTGACAAGCTAGGTAGGTAAACAGTCCGAGGACGAGGAACTGCGCAGGCAAGAATTAGGTTTTTTTCCTCCTTCCTCTAGGCTATGTCCGGTGCTTTTGTCACTTCTCTGATAGGCATAATGGTTCACGGAATCGCAGGCCAATAGAAAAGAAGAAAGCAAACTTTTCCCCAATTAGGAAATACTTGCTAATATGGCATCATCAAACATAGAGGCATTCAATAAAGTGCTAGTGGTATGGGCGTTCATTCAGTGTGTGTGCGCGTCTGCCCAAAAGAAATTGAAACCACTCGAGTTGCTCAGATATCGTTGGTAGACTGAGCTTTTGTTCAATGTAACAACCACGCATTTATAGCGGCAATGGCAATGCATAAGCCTGTTTATACAGTGTATAGAGGTGCATCGCAAATATTAATAATAGGCAAAATCTGAGCAATAAATATTCGAATATAATTTGATTATTAAAAATAATAATGAATGAAATTTGAATTGGGTTATGGAAGAAGATTGACAGCTCTACTACACACGTTTACTTGGTTCATTCAAAAACACGTTGACGTCACACACACACACTTTAATATGTTGACTTCACACACACACACACTTTTAATATGTTGACTTCAGACACACACTTTATACACCTGCAAATCATTTCTTGGCAGCTAGCTCTCTAAAACATGTACGAGGGCCACCATTGGACCACCTCGACGCAAGTGTGTGTGTGTGTGTGTGTGTGTGTGTGTGTGTGTGTGAGTGTGAGTGTGTGTGAGTGTGAGCACGGGATAATGAGTCATGAGCTGGACTCGACGCCATCAGCAGGAGAGCATGTCTTTGTTTCTGTGGTAAACGCTGGAGGTGATCGATATGTTCCAGGGCGACACACGGAGGCAGGCAGAGGTTATGGCCCACCCCCCACACACACACACACACACACAGAGGTTATGGCGCTGCGGTGATGAGAGGTGTAGAAATGCAAACGGCATCGATCTTAATAAGGCAAAACTCCGGCTCTTAAGCATCCGACGCGCAGAGAGCAAGAGGCCGAGGAGGATCTCAGAGGACAGCATCACACGCACGCACGCACGATCAGATTTAAATGGCAGATGGCTGCTGTATTCTCTCCCCATAAAATGCCACCACTGAGATCGCAGCCTCATTTAATTGCAGTGATCATTGTTTTAATACAAAAAAAAAATATGATACTCTCTACAACTTTTCTCCACTAATGTGTATATACTTTATATAATCTTTATGTTTCATGGGATTATGCTCATGTGTTTCATGGGATTGTGCTCATGTTTTTCATGGGATTATGCTCATGTGTTTCATGGGATTGTGCTCATATATTTCATGGGATTATGCTCATATGTTTCATGGGATTATGCTCATATGTTTCATGGGATTGTGCTCATGTGTTTCATGGGATTGTGCTCATATGTTTCATGGGATTGATATGTTTCATGGGATTATGCTCATGTGTTTCATGGGATTGTGCTCATGTGTTTCATGGGATTGTGCTCATGTGTTTCATGGGATTGATATGTTTCATGGGATTGTGCTCATGTGTTTCATGGGATTATGCTCATGTGTTTCATGGGATTATGCTCATATGTTTCATGGGATTGATATGTTTCATGGGATTATGCTCATATGTTTCATGGGATTGATATGTTTCATGGGATTGATATGTTTCATGGGATTGTGCTCATGTGTTTCATGGGATTGTGCTCATGTGTTTCATGGGATTGATATGTTTCATGGGATTATGCTCATGTGTTTCATGGGATTGTGCTCATGTGTTTCATGGGATTGATATGTTTCATGGGATTATGCTCATGTGTTTCATGGGATTGTGCTCATGTGTTTCATGGGATTGTGCTCATGTGTTTCATGGGATTGTGCTCATGTGTTTCATGGGATTGTGCTCATGTGTTTCATGGGATTGTGCTCATGTGTTTCATGGGATTATGCTCATGTGTTTCATGGGATTATGCTCATATGTTTCATGGGATTGATATGTTTCATGGGATTATGCTCATGTGTTTCATGGGATTGTGCTCATGTGTTTCATGGGATTGTGCTCATGTGTTTCATGGGATTGTGCTCATGTGTTTCATGGGATTGTGCTCATGTGTTTCATGGGATTGATATGTTTCATGGGATTATGCTCATGTGTTTCATGGGATTGATATGTTTCATGGGATTATGCTCATGTGTTTCATGGGATTGATATGTTTCATGGGATTGTGCTCATGTGTTTCATGGGATTGTGCTCATGTGTTTCATGGGATTGTGCTCATGTGTTTCATGGGATTGTGCTCATGTGTTTCATGGGATTGATATGTTTCATGGGATTATGCTCATGTGTTTCATGGGATTGATATGTTTCATGGGATTGTGCTCATATGTTTCATGGGATTGATATGTTTCATGGGATTGATATGTTTCATGGGATTGTGCTCATGTGTTTCATGGGATTGTGCTCATGTGTTTCATGGGATTGTGCTCATGTGTTTCATGGGATTGATATGTTTCATGGGATTATGCTCATGTGTTTCATGGGATTGATATGTTTCATGGGATTGTGCTCATATGTTTCATGGGATTGATATGTTTCATGGGATTGATATGTTTCATGGGATTGTGCTCATATGTTTCATGGGATTGATATGTTTCATGGGATTGATATGTTTCATGGGATTGTGCTCATGTGTTTTATTCCAATACGCTCATGAATTCTTCTGCTACTATAAAGTCTCTCTTCTCTCTTCCCCCAAAGTTTCCCACCCACAGTGTGTGTGTGTGTGTGTGTGTGTGTGTGTGTGTGTGTGTGTGTGTGTGTGTGTATGTGTGTGTGTGTGCCTCTGAAGGGTACAGGGTCTGGGCTGTGTGTGTGTGTGTATGTGTGTGTGTGCCTCTGAAGGGTACAGGGTCTGGGCTGTGTGTGTGTGTGTATGTGTGTGTGTGCCTCTGAAGGGTACAGGGTCTGGGCTGTGTGTGTGTGTATGTGTGTGTGTGCCTCTGAAGGGTACAGGGTCTGGGCTGTGTGTGTGTGTGTATGTGCCTCTGAAGGGTACAGGGTCTGGGCTGTGTGTGTGTGTGTATGTGTGTGTGTGCCTCTGAAGGGTACAGGGTCTGGGCTGTGTGTGTGTGTGTATGTGTGTGTGTGCCTCTGAAGGGTACAGGGTCTGGGCTGTGTGTGTGTGTGTATGTGCCTCTGAAGGGTACAGGGTCTGGGCTGTGTGTGTGTGTGTATGTGTGTGTGTGCCTCTGAAGGGTACAGGGTCTGGGCTGTGTGTGTGTGTGTATGTGTGTGTGTGCCTCTGAAGGGTACAGGGTCTGGGCTGTGTGTGTGTGTGTGTGTGTGTGTGTGTGTGTGTGTGTGTGTGTGTGCCTCTGAAGGGTACAGGGTCTGGGCTGTGTGTGTGTGTGTGTGTGTGTGTGTGTGTGTGTGTGTGTGTGTGTGTGAAGGGTGCAGGGTCTGGGCTGTGTGTGTGTGTGTGTGTGTGTAGGGTACATGGTCTGGGCTGTGTGTGTGTGTGTGTGTGTGTGTAGGGTACATGGTCTGGGCTGTGTGTGTGTGTGTGTGTGTGTGTAGGGTACATGGTCTGGGCTCTGTGTGTGTGTGTGTCTGAAGGGTACAGGGTCTGGGCTGTGTGTGTGTGTGTGTGTAGGGTACATGGTCTGGTCTGGGCTGTGTGTGTGTGTGTGTGTGTGTGTGTGTGTGTGTGTGTGTGTGTGTGTCTCTGAAGGGTACAGGGTCTGGGCTGTGTGTGTGTGTATGCCTCTGAAGGGTACAGGGTCTGGGCTACTGTTAATGCCACAATATAAAGAAAACTGCACAGATTTTTATACACATGAATAAGAATGTTGACACCAGTTTTAAGATGCTGACACAGGTCTCCACAGAAACACACTTGTCTCTCCCCACGGCAACACATGCCTGTCTCTCCCCACGGCAACACACACTTGTCTCTCTCCGTGGCAACACATGCCTGTCTCTCCCCACGGCAACACACACTTGTCTCTCCCCACGGCAACACACACTTGTCTCTCCCCACAGCAACACACACTTGTCTCTCGCCACAGCAGAAAACGGAGTTCTTCCTGACCCCTGCCTCTCCGGTGTTTCCTCTAAAGGGGTGACCATCTCCACGGCTACTGGCCCAATAGAAATGAATGAGCTGACCTGAGCTGACCACAGATTCCTAAGAATGGAATGGAATGGAATCAACACCTGCACTGATGTGTTGATTGAGAAGCTCAGCCAGGTATCACCAGCGCGCGTCAGGAGTTTTTGCGCTCACAAAACAACACACAGCAGCGAGCGTCAGGAGGACACATCACGCAGGTTCATCAGCGGGATTAGCCTTCAGGGCACAGGAAAAATTTTCCAATTTTTCAACTGGAAAAATAATGTGCATTTTTGTATCTCTAATTGTACAACCAGTGTCATATTTTTATTTTAAAACTAATGCTAAAATAGCCTTCAACCTGATCTCTGAATTTGAAATAAATGTTAAAACATTTCTTGAAAGGAGAATGTTTTTGAGTGTTTTGAGGTTTTGTTGATTTTTTCATACAGTACCTTCACTTATTGGCTTCAGAATTCAATCATTTTGCAAAAACCAACGACAGAATCGGAATATGAATTTATGAATTAAGTAATATTTCCCTGACATGTTATTTTCATTTTCTCTAAGGTCAGTGTATGATCACATGATATAAATATGAATTCATGAATTAAGTAATATTTCCCTGACATTATGACGTTATTTATGAATTAAGTAATATTTCCCTGACATTATGACGTTATTGATGAAATAAGTAATATTTCCCAGACATTATGACGTTATTATGAATTAAGTAATATTTCCCTGACATTATGACGTTATTTATGAATTAAGTAATATTTCCCTGACATTATGACGTTATTGATGAAATAACTAATATTTCCCTGACATTATGACGTTATTGATGAAATAAGTAATATTTCCCTGACATTACAACGTTATTTTCATTCCCTCTCAGGTCAGTGTATGATCGCATGGAGTTTTAACTGGGACGGGTTTTACACAAGAAAAAATACATGCCTTCCTTCCGATAAAAAAACAACATTTTTGTTAAATCTTAAATTCAGAGAACAATTTCATATACAATGCTTAAATATGGTGGAAGCTATAATTGGCTATTAGTTTTGATCCATAAAAAGACAGATAAAAATAGATTTTGATCTTGAAAGAAACAGTATTTCCCCCCTTTTCTGAACTTAGAATCATCTTTTCTTCCTCTTGTCGATAGACAAATGTTGCTGGAGGTTGATCAATTAAATGAATCTTATTAGTCAATCCCATCTAAAAGAATTCTAAAAATGTTTTAAGATGAATAAAAGTGGTATTTTTATTGCGAGCAGAGGGGCATTTGTGTGTGTGTTGTTTTTGTAAGAACTCTGCCCGCTCACATCATGGAGAACCGATACAGAGCTCAGAAGAGCTGTGATTCCTGAAGCAACAGCGCCATCTGCTGCCTACTGCGCCTCACAGCAGCACAAGCAGCAGGGGGTAAATTGAAGCCCTTTCCATGCAAATGCACTTCAGTTAAGCCCATCACTGACGCCTTCATCTCCGCTCCTGCATAATGAAGACTGGTTTCATCCCACAACACACATGGTGATAAAACTATATAAAGCCACACTATCACTCAGACCTATTAAACGGGCTCCAACTGTACTTTAGTGTTGGAGTCTGGCGCTATATGAAAAAAAGGCAATCTGGTGGACCGGGCTCAGAGGACCCGACAGGGACACAGCGCACCAGCAGGACACAATGATGTCACCTCCTGTCAGCGGACGTGTGTGTGTGTGTGTCTCTGAGTATGAGTATGAGTGTGTGTGTGTGTGTGTGTGTGTGTGTGTGTGTGTGTGTGTGTGTATTTGTTTGTTTATGTCTGAGTCTGTATCTGAGCGTGTACTGTGTGTGTGACACATATACGGAGAAAGTTCTGACTAAAAAACTCTCAAGGACTTTGTGTGAGCAGAGGAAGCTCCTTCTCTGCTGCGGTGTCCTTGTATAATGTAACTAGTGATGGCAACTCAGAGTCTCCCTGAGGGCCTCTTGAGCTCACACACACACACGAGCACGCACACACGCACGCACGCACAGGCACACAGCACACGCACATGCACACACAACACACACACAGGCACATGCTCACGCACAGCCACACAGCACACGCACAGGCACACAGCACACGCACATGCACACACAACACACACACAGGCACAGGCACAGGGCGCGCGCACGCGCACACACAACACACACACACAACACACGCATGCACACACACACACACACACAACACACACAACACACGCACACACACACACACAACACACACACACACACACACACACACAAACACAACACACACACACACACACACGAGCACCACAGCAGGAGCACACGAGAGATGCACACTATACACCTCCATCGATCTGGATTACAGAGGATGCGTCTAATTCTCTGTGTGTGTGAGTGAGTGAGTGTGTGTGTGTGTGTGTGTGTGTTGTCGGCTATGTTTGAAGACAGCGGCTTTTATTTGTTCATTAGATGGTCCTCCATTAGGCCTCTCTAGACTTCAAAGAGTAGGCTGAGACCCATGCCACCTGACAACTAGTGTGTGTGTGTGTGTGTGTGTGGAGACGGATACAAAAGGCATCCTGCCTTAAGCGCATCTAACCACTGATGCCATACAAGAACATATTTCTCATCAGAGTAAGAGTGTGTGTGTGTGTGTGTGTGTGGTGATATAAACCCACAGGGGATGCAGGGTTTTAACACCCTCTCTGCCCCATTATCAAAATGAAGCAGTCATGACACACACACGCACACACACCCGCACAGACACACACACACCTGCACAGACCCGCACAGACACACACACCCGCACAGACACACACACACATCCGCACAGACAGAGCTATGTTCTCTCTCTCAGTGTGTGAGTGTGCAGTCTCATTGTGTCTCTGTGTGAGTAGTGTCAGTGTGTGTCAGTGTGTCAGTGTGTGTGTATAGTGTGTGTGTGTGTCTACAGTTTTGTTTAAGTATACAGTGTTGTGTGAGTGTGATGTGTGTGAGTGTGAGTATACAGTGTTGTGCCTGTGTGAGTGTGATGGTGAGTGTGAGTGTGTGTGTATGTGTGTGTGTGTGTGTGTGTGTGTGTGTGTGTGAGTATACAGTGTTGTGTGAGTGTGATGTGTGTGAGTGTGAGTATACAGTGTTGTGCCTGTGTGAGTGTGATGGTGAGTGTGAGTGTGTGTGTGTGTGTGAGTATACAGTGTTGTGCCAGTGTGAGTGTGTGAGTGTGTGTGTATACAGTGTTGTGCCTGTGTGAGTGTGATGGTGAGTGTGTGTGTGTGTGTGTGTGATCAGGGTCAGTGAGTCCCATGTGTGGGGGGAGTGTGAGGTGGTGGATGTGATGAGGGGGGGGGGGGGGGGGGGTGACTTCAAACCGGCGGGTGAACGAGGTTAAGAGACGCGCTGCGGGGGGGGGGGGGGGTGCACATTAAAGGCCTTATCCTCCCTTCCTCCTCACCCACTCCTCTCCTCCTCTCACTTGTACTGTCCCCCCCCCCCCCTCTCTCTCTCTCTCTCTCTCTCTCTCTCTTATTTGTTACTATTCTACCCACCTCTTTCTCCCTCTCTATATCCCCATCTTCCTCCCCTTGGTTAGAGGAGTGATGGTCTCTGTGTGTGTGTGTGTGTGTGTGTGTGTGTGTGTCTGTGTGTGTGTGTGTGTGTGGTGTCAGTCGACAGAAGTGTTAGCGAGGGATTAGCTGAGCAGCGCTAAAGCGTGTTTGCCGTTTGGCAGACAGACAGCAAGCTTGGTGGGTGACCCTTGACACACACACACACACACACACACACACACACACACACACAGAGCTGTTTTCTGGATAAACTCCTAGCCGCTATGCAATGGGAGCTGACTGAGCAGTCAGAGGTTTCAATTGGAGCTGGTGAGTTCAGGCTAGGGGTCGACCAATTATCGGCCTGGCCGATTATTAGGGCCGATATTTAGCATTCTTATAATAATTGGTATCGGTATAATAATTGGTATTTTTTCCACCGATAAGCCGATATTGAAATGGATAAAGAATGAACCGCGCTACTTTGTCTGTAAAGCGTCTCTCACTCCCTGAATTTGCTGCTCTGTGGTCAAGAGCATTGTCCCGCCCACTACACCGTCTGATTTGTTAGTTAGAACGAATGCAGCCAATCAGGATCGAAGACTGAACACAGAGAACGTTTAGGATTCTCACTGAGGCAGACTGGGCTTCAGCTGTAGCCTACGGAGCTATTTTTCGAAGGTAAGGAAGGTGCCTACATTGCTGAAGTTGCAGTGAATCACAATCATCTACAGTGAAGTTATAAAAACACCACTTTGTAAGCTATTGTCTCTTTGATCCGGATCAATAAGTAAAGCACCCACTTCCTTCATTTAGCGAATTCCCGATTGATGCACGTTACTGATGCTGTTTACTAGTTATCCCACAAACTCGGGTGCTGCGCGGAGTTCTCTGCCTCCGCCTCGTTCGTTAATTGTGAATAACGGGACACCTCGGCGGACATAGTACAGACAAGTCCTAAATTATGCGATAGCGAACGTCAAGAAGTCGAATTGTTTCTTTTTGAAACGGACTGTCAGAAAAGACTACATGCACCCAGGGCCAACCGTAATTTAATCCGACCTGAACAAAATCGCGTCCTGAGCTGGCTATTAACGTGCCTTTTAGGCTCTCAAAAGTGTAGCTTATAGCCTACACATGGACACAAATTGCATGTTTAAATAGCCTAAGAACTATTTTAAAACTGTTTTGTTAAACTATTCAACCGTAACACTTGCCATCGGGCATGCACCTCTTCCTCTCCCTCTCGTGCACTCACACACACGATGGCAAAGCATCCTCTTTGTGACAGGTCCCTTATCAAGCACATAGCCCATTGTGCAGGCCTACTCTATGAAAATAATTGCTATAACTCAGCTCTTGGATTAACATGATACACAGGATTTACACTTGCAAAGTGATGCAAGTTGATAGACAATTGTGTATCAAAAGAAGAAAGAAAAGTTTGCATAATTAAATGATTTTTAATACATTTTTTGCAGCATATAGCCTTTACTATCTACCCCCCTTTTTGACAACTGACATATCGGTTTTACATATCGGTTATCTGCCTGCTGTTTTGGTAATAATTGATATCGATATCGGCCCTGAAAAAACCATATCGGTCGATCCCTAGTTCAGGCCCATTTAACTGCTATGTTACTTCAGTACCACTTCTACAGGGAAGACAACAACACCACCACCACCACCACCAACACCACCAACAACACCACCACCACCACCAACACCACAGACCCGGCTGCAGGGTACATTGACGGAGGGGGCACAATTTGTATTCAGGGGGTCGTTGGCGGCGCAAACATTTCATGTCATAGTTGATATAAGGGATAATGGACTACACGGTGGTCAGTTCACAGAAGTTAATGCACGGTCGAGGTTGTAAAACGGCTCCGACGCGAAGCGGACCGTGGAGTCCATTATCCCACTTATTCCACTGTTGCCACTTGCGTTGTGCTAATTTCCCGTTACAATTTAAACGTTTTAATCGCTAAAACTGTCTTGTTTGTAGAACTAATTTCTTCCGACACATATCAACTAATTTCTCAACTTGCAGGACAAACTGCCGTTACTAGTTCTAAATGGATGGTTGCTACGGCCAAAGGCCAGTCGTTAGTTCTATCTCTCCCGTTGTCAAGCGGGTGTATCCCAAGATTCTGATGAACTTTAGCTTTGAAACATTGCTATTTTACTTAGCCTGCTGTCATCCATCTAGCTAAAAGCCACCTCCGTCATATGCTACAATGTTGCCATGTTCTGAACGTCTGCATTTTACAGCTCGGATGCAACGTGACCGTTCATTTAAACTTCACAACGAGTTCGGTGAATTAATATACAAGTGTGATACGGCCAAAAAAATGGATCTACTTCATAGGTGTGCAGATAACATACGGTTAATGGTCGTTCTAAATTACGCAGGACAATGGGAAATTCAACCAAGCAGTGGAATAAGAATTGATACTGTATAGCCTGATGTTAACCGCGGCCACGAGTAGGCCTAGTGTCCCCGAGACACAGCTGTGTTCTAACATTATGGCCTAGTGTAATAACGTTATGGCCTAGTGTCTCCGAGACACAGCTGTGTTCTAACATTATGGCCTAGTGTTCTAACGTTATGGCCTAGTGTCCCCTGTCCCCGAGACACAGCTGTGTTCAAACATTATGGCCTAGTGTTCTAATGTTATGGCCTAGTGTCCCCGAGACACAGCTGTGTTCTAACATTATGGCCTAGTGTTCTAATGGTATGGCCTAGTGTTCTAACATTATGGCCTAGTGTTCCAACGTTATGGCCTAGTGTTCCAACGTTATGGCATAGTGTTCTAACGTTATGGCATAATGTCCGCAAGAGTAGACCCAGCTGAGTTCTAACATTATGGCCTAGTGTTCTAACATTACGGCCTAGTGTTCTAACATTATGGCCTAGTGTTATAATAATAATAATAATAACGCTAACGTTTAGTGAACACTGAGCTGAAGTGGCATTCTGTGCTGTGGTGCTGATAATGCTAACCTGCCATTCTGTGCTGTGGTGTTGCTAATGCTAACCTGCCATTCTGTGCTGTGGTGTTGCTAATGCTAACCTGCCATTCTGTGCTGTGGTGTTGCTAATGCTAACCTTTAGTGAACTCCGAGCTGAACGGTCAATCTGTGCTGCAACAATCGTCTTCTGATTCAAGTAGCCTAGCCTAGATTATGGAGGGGAGTGTCCTGTGTGTGTGTGTGTGAGAGAGTGAGAGCGGGACAAGGAGAGGCTGTGTGATTTTTCTGCTGCTGCATGTAGCCTAACTAACTAAAGAAGACCATATCTACGTGAAATAGCAACAGCATAGAAACATAATAGCCAATGTGGTGGTCAGACTGGGGGGGGGGGTTATTTGAGGGGCACTGGCCCCCCGCAACCCAAAGCGCAGGGTCTGACATCAACAACAACAATCAGGACCATGTGAGTGACATCACCAATCAGAAAAAACAGAATTAGCAGTACCTGGCAAAATGCACACACACACACACACACACAC
>NC_055978.1:30307283-30319783 GCF_018492685.1 Alosa sapidissima | reverse complement strand
GAAGAGTGCGAACACTTGGGGTGCTTTTCATGCTGCTTGTAGCAAGCACTGTGTGATGAGGGGCCTGAATGATCCGTGCTGTGCCTGTGGGCTGCTGTGTGTGTGTGTGTGTGTGTGTGGGCTGCTGTCTGTGCCTTCAGGAATCTCTATTTAAATCCCCCTATTGGAGGAGGCAGTGCTGGGTGGAGTGTGTGTGTGTGTGTCTGTGTGTGTGTGTGTGTGTGTGTGTCTGTGTGTGTGTGTGTGTGTGTCTGTGTGTGTGTGTCAAAGCCATCACATAGTCAGCTCATATCTGCATCTCTTCTTATCTAACTTCATGCAGTGTGTGCACTGCAGTGATAATGTTTCTAAGGGCAGTGAACCCTTCACCATGGTTAGCCAGACCATAATAACTACTATGCAACCCTGAAACAATGCCAACACCTGTATTCATCCACTCCATGTTACTGGCTCTGATAGTTAGTCTGATAATCCTAATTCCAAGGTAGGGACCATCTAGTCCTAGTCCCACTGGCTCTGATAGTTAGTCTCATAATCCTAATTCCATGATAGGGCCCATCTAGTCCTAGTCCCACTGGCTCTGATAATCCGAATTCCAAAGTAGAGCCTAGTAATAGTTAATGTGGCACTGTAGCGAAGTGACACCATCTCAAATGTTACTGACAAGACACAATGAGAATGGGTATATGATCCCCTGATCACAATGAGAATGGGTATATGATCCCCTGATCATCCCAAATAAATAAGAAACTGGCTCATTCATTCATTCCCTCACTCTCCACTCATAGCTGGTGTGTGCTGAGCTTTTTTAGTGCATAATGGCTGCCGTGCATCACCCAGTGGGTGCCTTGATAAAGCACTATATGATATATATGTATATCTATAATATATAAATGCAAGCTGTTGTTGTTGTTGTTTTCAAGATGAATGTGGAATTTGACTGAAGATACAGCACTGCTGTAGATACTGTATGACTGTATAGCATTGGGGACAAGCAACTAAACAGAGTCACTGCTGCACTCTGCAACTGCCTGTGTGTGTGTGTGTGGTAACTGAGTCAGTGAGCTGAGCTCTACCACTTATCAGGAGCCTGAAAGTGCCTTATGATCCTAATGACTTCTTGGGTCCTCGCCCACTTCTATTGGCTAATTTCATATGAGCAAGATCATTGGGTCCTATTGGCTAAATTCATACGAGCAAGATCATTGGGTCCTAATTTAGGACTCCCACTTCTATTGGCTAATTTCATACGAGCAAGATCATTGCTCCCAGTGGCCACACAGTAGCTTCATGTTGGGTTTCCACTGAATGCTACCTGCTCAACTAGCCTCATGTTGGGTTTCCACTGAATGCTACCTGCTCAACTAGCTTCATGCTGGGTTTCCACTGAATGCTACCCCAACTAGCTTCATATTGGGTTTCCACTGAATGCTACCTCAACTAGCCTCATGTTGGGTTTCCACTAAATGCTACCTGCTCAACTAGCCTCATGTTGGGTTTCCACAGAATGCTACCTGCTCAACTTACCTCAACTAGCTTCATGTTGGATTTCCACTGAATGCTACCTGCTCAACTCACCTCAACTAGCCTCATGTTGGGTTTCCACTGAATGCTACCTCAACTGGCTTCATGTTGGATTTCCACTGAATGCTACCTGCTCAACTCACCTCAACAAGCTTCATGTTGGGTTTCCACTGAATGCTACCTGCTCAACTAGCTTCATGTTGGGTTTCCACTGAATGCTCCCTGCTCAACTAGCTTCATGTTAGGTTTCCACTGAATGCTACCTCAACTAGCTTCATGTTGGGTTTCCACTGAATGCTACCTCAACTAGCTTTAGGTTAAGTTTCCACTGAATGCTACCTGCTCAACTCACCTCAACTAGCTTCATGTTGGGTTTCCACTGAATGCTACCTGCTCAACTAGCTTCATGTTGGGTTTCCACTGAATGCTCCCTGCTCAACTAGCTTCATGTTGGGTTTCCACTGAATGCTATCTGCTCAACTCACCTCAACTAGTTTTATTTTTATTTTCCAAGGTTCCAAGAGGAGGATATCAAAAGGTGAGGTGATTGTATTGCAGGGTAAGGATTGGTCGCTATGGCACCTGACTGTTGTGTCATAATGTTGACGTTCTGTACAAGCCCAGCATTTTTAAACAGCTCAGCTTCCTTGGCATGACAAGCAATGAACCCTAACCTTATTCCCTACTATGTTACACTATTATTCACCACAGGGGCGTTCCTAAACTCAATCAGGCACTCTGAAAATGGAATACTGCTTCTCAGTAAAAAAAAAAAACTTATGAATTATCAAACAGTTCAAAAACAGAATGGTGCTCTGCAGTTAAGAAAAGACGAGCATTCCATCTTCCTACGAATGAACAAACTGGCATTTACACAAACGAAACCCCGGCTTTGCTCCTCCTCACACACACACCGAGTGTAGACTCGTCCGGCTTTGCTCCTCCTCACACACACACAGAGTGTAGACTCGTCCGGCTTTGCTCCTCTGGTGTTTTTAAGCTTGTTTTGTGTGTGTGTGTGTGTGTGTGTGTGTGTGTGTGTGTGTGTGTGGCTTTGCTCCTCTGGTGTTTTTAAGCTTGTTTTGTGTGTGTGTGTGTGTGTGTGGCATTGCTCCTCTGGTGTTTTTAAGCTTGTTTTGTGTGTGTGTGTATATGTGTGTGTATGTGTGTGTGGCTTTGGTCCTCTGGTGTTTTTAAGCTTGTTTTGTGTGTGTGTGTGTGTGTGTGTGTGTGTGTGTGTGTGTGTGTGTGTGTGTGTGTGTGTGTGTGTGTGTGTGTGTCTTTGCTTCTCTGGTGTTTTTAAGCTTGTTTTGTGTGTGTGTGTGTGTGTGTGTGTGTCTTTGCTTCTCTGGTGTTTTTAAGCTTGTTTTGTGTGTGTGTGTGTGTGTGTGTGTGTGGCTTTGCTTCTCTGGTGTTTTTAAGCTTGTTTGACTTAATGCAGCACTGCACAGACCTGGCTGGACATGATGCATGCTGGACTTAACACAATGCATGATCCATCTACATCCATCTCACACACACACACACACACACAGGTAAACAGCCAGAGGCAGTATGTTTTCCTCGCACACTGGCCTTCTGCAGGATACCACTCCAGCTACTGACTATGCAATGAGACAAACACACACACACACACACACACACACACACACACACACACACACATACACACATACACAGAGAGTGCCTGTGCAACCCTGTTTCATATTTAATCAGCTGTGATTGACAGGTGGCCAGGCCTTTTTGTTGTCAGCGTAACCCTTCTCAGTTGAGAAGTACAAATCTTTGCTTTCAGAGGGGAGCGAGTCCCCTGTGTTTGTGTGTGTGTGTGTGTGTGTGTGTGTGTGTGTGTGTGGGGGTGTGGGTGTGGGTGTGCGCGCGGTGTATGAGGGGTTCAGCCATGGGAGCAAACCCAAGGCCTCACACACACAGGCTCCTGGAGGGACCCTCCAAACACTACAAAGACATCAAAAGCCAGCAGGCTAGCAGCCCAGACCAGGAGAGGAGAGGAGAGGAGAGTAGGAGAGGAGAGAAGAGATGAGAGAAGAGAAGAGAGGAGAAGAGGAGAGAGGGAGAGGAGAGAAGAGATGAGAGAGGAGAAGAGGAGAGATGAGTAGGAGAGGAGAGAAGAGGAGAGAAGAGAAGAGAGGAGAAGAGGAGGAAGGAGAGATGAGAGGAGAGGAGAGGAGAGTAGGAGAGGAGAGAAGAGAAGAGAAGAGAAGAGAAGAGAGGAGAAGAGGAGAGAGGGAGAGGAGAGAAGAGATGAGGAGAGAGGAGAAGAGAGGAGAAGAGGAGGGAGGAGAGATGAGAGGAGAGGAGCAGAGAGGAGAAGAGGAGGGAGGAGAGATGAGAGGAGAGGAGCAGAGAGGAGAGAGGAGAGAAGAGAAGAGATGAGAGGAGAGGAGAGGAGAGAGGAGAAGAGAAGATAGACTAACGTGACAAATGTCAATATTTTTTTCCTCGACTGGCCCAAAAGTGAAGCAGCCCACCGGGAATTCTCCCGATTACCCACCCGGGCCTGGAATCAATAAAGTATCTATCTATCTATCTATCTATCTGAACACACACGACTGCCTCAAACAGAACACACACACACACACACACACACACACACACGACTGCCTCAAACAGAACACACACTGGATAGAATGGGCGTGTGGAGGGAGGGTGGGAGGCTGGCGCTGCCCAACCAGGCCTGGGCCCTGGCACTGAACTGGGGCACATGGGTGACTGGTTAACCAGGGGGCACAGAGAATGGCAGAGATGTGTGAGAGCAAGCACCCCACACACACACACACACACACACACACAGGTTGCCTATGCTGCCATACAGGTGTCAGAATCCACATACATATGAAGAGACATGAATGGCAGATCAACAAAGCCTCTGGACACCATAGTTACCATGGTTACATGGATGCTATGCATACCTACTGTACTCTAAATCTCGCCACACCTGAACAACCACAAGCCCTTGTGGCTCAGCCCATCCCTGAAGCTAAGCCACGACTTTCAAACTCTCCTGTTACATATGGTTACAGGTTGCTAATGCATCTCAATAACTATCCCCCAACATGTTAATATGGATGAGCTGCTTCTGCTGATGAGTTTATTTAGGTTTGGCAAAGACTTGTCTTACAAAATATTCTCTCAATTATGTGTCCACACACACACAAACACTTAAAATCCGCTGATGATCTCTCTCAAACACACCAGTGACTAGCCTACATCAAGCCCCCCCCACACACACACACCCCCACACACACAGACATGATGGTGCACCTAAATGATGTGATGGTGCACCTAAATTAAAAAGGTAGGCTCACCAGTGCAATCAAGTGGAACAGCTTAGTCTGGAGCCTTGTTATAGCTTCTGCTGCGCAACGCATCTTCAATTATCATGCAAATCAACGTTATCTGCCCAACCTCTGAGCCAAGTTTGTCTGATATGATCTTTGAAATCATTTCACTAGTATTAAAACATAGCAGTTTAGTTGCGCTTGTGAGCTATTGTCAGACAATCTGAAAGAACCATTCAGTGGACCCTAGCCAGCCAGCAACAAGACCTCTATTTAAATAATTCATGGCGCTTATGTGAAATGTAACTAACTCACTCAAAAGCGACTGAGGAGATAAAACTCCTAGGCTAGGAATGTCAAATAGCTCGTCTAACGTTTTTCAGGATGGTGTGGGTTATGTGGTGTGGTTTTCCATACTTGTGGATTGTCGGATTAGTGGTTGGCGCCTGATTAGCCCATGTTAGTTAGTTGGGTTAAATAATGCAAGCGCACCTTTAAAAGTCAGCTGACTAGCGTTAGCGCTTGCTGCCTTTACATTTTCCAATAAGTAACATTAAGTAGCATCCTCCTGTCACTCGAGTAACACCACAGGTGGGTAAAACTAGCTCCAGGGCAGACTGCTACATAAAAGATGGCCAGGCAGATTTGGTATTCCTCACGCAAAGATAACTGTCACCAGAAATGACAAATGAAACGAAGCTAACGTTACATTAGCCACTTAGTGACCCACCGGTTTGACAGCGGCTAACCCTTGCTTGCTAGCGCCAGTGAGCACTGATGATGTTAGCTGGCGAGAGAACTGTAGCTTGAGTAGTTCCTGAGGTTGGCTAATAATAATAACACCTACCACCACTTAGTTTGGGTATCCTGCCAATCTTGTTGGTTATATCGGCTGTAAGGGTGCCGAAGTCCTGTTCGTAGGTCTCAAAATCCGACGACATGACGAAAAGGATAATTTACAGGCGCGTGAATATAAACAAATACGACAAATACAACAAACTGCGTTCTGTTAATTTGAAAGGCTACGTCACGTCCTTGTGCGACGGGAAATTGTGTCCGATGAGAGCTACTTTCTACTTGGGTCTGTTTAGAAATACATCTGGCTTAATTTATTTTCTGACATTCATATAATGCAAAATACATAGCTTTTCATCAATAATAATAAAGGTGTTAGATGGGTGAGTAAGGGAGAATGACCCATCCATCCATAAGGGAGAATGACCCATCCATTTTTACCTTGTCTACATTATACTTTACTCTCCTATTTGTCCATATTATTTATGCTGGTCTCTAGACCTTACTCTTGCACTGTTGGACTAATGTTGGACTACCTTTTGCACCTTCACCATGACACTCACTCTCTTGAGCACCTTGCCATGCACACATAACTAAAGGACTTTGGTTGGACTACTTTTTGCACCTTCACCATGACACTCACTCCCTTTAGCACCTTACCAGTCCCGGCCCTGTCACTACAAGCGTCTTATGCTTGATCACCCTCAAGCACATTGGACTTTCTTAATTTAATTTATATAGTGTATTTAGTATTGTTAGTTTTCTTATCTGTCTTATCTTCTACTGTCTTTATTGTACAGTGGAGTTTAGTTATATGTTTATACTTATACTTATGTTTACCATTTCAAGTGCATGTTGGGTGTGATGTCTGTATGCTACTGAGACCCTTGAATTTCCCCATGGGGATCAATAAAGTATCTATCTATCTATCTATCTATCTATCTATCATTGCCATCATCCCCCCTCTTAAAAGAACCACACACACATGTACACACACACACACACACACACACACATTGCCTCATATGAGCTCAGCTGTGGATGTGGAAGCCTCATTTCACCACCAAATTGGTATTATAGAAGTCTCTCAGGGAACACACACACACACACACGATTGCCTGAAACACAAACACAAAAACAGGAACAGTTAATTAAACAGTTAATAAAGAGCAACCATAATAGAGTGAGAGATAGTCAAACACTCTCCCCATGTAACACTAAAGGAACACATGCACAACACAGTTATGTATACATAGGCTATAAAGAATAATTACACAGTTAGCCTAATATAACAAAGCCACTGATTCAAGCTTCTGTGCATCTGTGTGCCTGTCAGCTGCAGGCGACCTTGTTTTAGTAGCCTACACACTGACTGGCGATACACAGCCCAGTGAGCAAAATAAGTAACATCAACAACAAAAAACCCTATTATAACCGTATAATGTCATACAAAGATATTCTAATGTGCCCTTTGTTTGCAACCATTGACAGAATTGTTGTATGGTTGTTATCAAAGATTGTAAGTTAAGTGATATCAAAAAGATTGTAGATAGGCGGTGCTAAGAGGCTAGGCTTGTGACTTTTATTTTGAAAAATCTTGTGCATGCAACTTTGAATTACGAAACCCCAAGCTCTGGTTCCCCTCTAAACTTAGATTGTTTTTTTTTGTTTGTTTTTTACGCGTATTTAGGCAGACATATACATATTGGTATATAAAGCAACATCCCCAAAACCATTCGAGGGACACTGGCTGCTTTAGATCAGAACTAAATGTAGGCCTACTCTTGAAATCTGTCAGGGAGAACAGGAAATCATATCATCGATACGACAGTACGGAAGTAGGTTGGGTGGTCTGTTTGCTTGGTAAATATTAGCGATAAAGGTTGGTACGAACGAGACCGATGAACCAAAATTGTTGCGATTGAAGATACGTACGGTTTTGAATGCAGGGTAAATCAACGATTTTGTTGACCTTCCATTTTATACACTTTACACTGGCCAATTTAGACCTCACATGGGAATGAATGGGGCGGGAGAAAGGTACTGTCAGTGACTGAAGATCATTAGCTTGCTAGCTAACGTTAGCAAGGTGCCGTTATACTGCTATTTAGGTCAAATGTCATGTCATACTTTTTGCTAAACTGAACTGCTTTGTTTTGTTTGTGTTGTCCCCTTAGTGCGAGATGACAGCAGTGGTACTGTCACGCGGTAATTCCGCTAAAGAGCGATGCGTGACAGTGACGTAAACCCCCGTAATTAGCTTCTTCCCAGCATTGCTTGGCCGTGATCATATGATACAGTAACCTTATTCACAAAAGCAGTCGTTGCAGTGGTCGTTTGCAGATGTCATTGGTCAGTTTAGTCACTGCTCCTCTGTATGTGAACAGCGCTTGACAGAGTACTATTGTTTGAGGATAATAAATGCAGCTCAACTTTCACTCAACTGACACATTTTCTCCCAGAATACTTATTTTAAGAGCATGATTCCTATATTATATCACTAGCCTTTATTATGACTATTTAATTTGAAATACTAAGTGAATAATCTTTCTGTCGTCCCTTCTCTCTCTCTCTCTCTTGTGCACTTCTCAGATGGACACCTGCTGTCCGAGTCTTCACTAGCCCTGAGTCCTGGCGCACCGCAGCCTTGGAGACGCTACGGAAGGATGCGAGGCACGGCCGGAGCAAGGACTTCTGGGACAGAACCGAGCGCTGTGATCTGCGACACGGCCGACCGCTGGACGCTGAGGAGGAGAGAGGGAGGAGGAGGTCCGTCATCGCCTGCTCCAGGATTCGCTCTCTCGAGCAGACGCAGACGGCGCGTCTGAAGACTTCACACACTCTCACTCACACACACTCTCACTCACACACACACACACACTCTCACTCACACACACACACACAAACACATACACAGAGCTCCTTACCAACCTGTAGCGCACGAGAGAGACGAGTCTGAAACATGAACTTCCTGTCCCCCATCGTGACATTCCAGAACCTGCATGAGGTGCGGCGCTTGTGCCACTGGGGTCCAGTAGTGGCGCTGTCCGTCATCGGCATGTGCTCCTCGATGGCCGTTCTGGATTCCATTATTTGGTACTGGCCCCTGGACACCAGCGGGGGCAGTATAAACTTCATCATGCTCATCAACTGGACCGTCCTCATCCTCTACAACTACTTCAACGCCATGTTCCTGGGGCCTGGCTACATCCCACTGGAGTGGAAACCGGTACCTACCTATCAATCAATCAATCAATCAATCAACAAACCAATCATCCAACCAACCTACCAGTCAGTCAGTCAATCAATCAATCAATCAATCAACCAACCAACCAATCAGTCAATTAATCAACCAATCAATCAATCAATCAATCAATCAATCAATCCTAACACTGCCTCAGGTTTATCAAGTCTACACCTGGAGCTGTCAGTGTGCTAGCATTTCACACATCCTTTGCGTGTGAGACTTTTGAAACATGTGTCTGTTAAAGCTGGCAGATGTCTTGTTTGGAAAGTGTTTTCCTCTCTTAAAGATGCCCTTCTCTCCTCCTCAGGAAAACCAGCAGGACGTGGCGTACCTCCAATTCTGCCGACTGTGTCAAGGCTACAAGGCCCCCCGCTCCCACCACTGTCGCAAGTGTAACAGGTAGGATCCCAGCTTATTATGACACCACCACTGCCGTGTAAAAGGCTTGGTTCAACATACAGTAGCTTTTCAAATTAATTTGATTATTTTCTTAATTGCTGAACTAACTGACTTTTTATTATTTACATGAACTCTCCTGAGCCTTCTGATTCCTCCCCCTCATCTTCCTCTTCCTCTTCCTTAGGTGCGTGATGAAGATGGACCACCACTGCCCCTGGATCAATAACTGCTGCGGGCACCAGAACCACGCCTACTTCACCAGCTTCCTGCTTCTGGCCCCGCTGGGTTGCATCCACGCTGCCTTCATCTTCATCATGACCATGTACACCGAGCTCTCTGACCGCGTAAGTCACCATCATCATCATGACCATGTACACCGAGCTCTCTGACCGCGTAAGTCATCATCATCATCATCAGTGCAATTATTAACCTCATCATCTTCATCATGACCATGTACACCGAGCTCTCTGACCGCGTAAGTCATCATCATCATCATCATCAGTGCAATTATTAACCTCATCATCTTCATCATGACCATGTACACCGAGCTCTCTGACCGCGTAACTCATCATCATCATCATCATCATCATCAGTGCAATTATTAACCTCATCATCTTCATCATAACCATGTACACCGAGCTCTCTGACCGCGTAACTCATCATCATCATCATCATCATCATCATCAGTGCAATTATTAACCTCATCATCTTCATCATGACCATGTACACCGAGCTCTCTGACCGCGTAAGTCGCCATCATCATCATCATCAGTGCAATTATTAACCTCATCATCTTCATCATGACCATGTACACCGAGCTCTCTGACCGCGTAAGTCATCATCATCATCATCATCAGTGCAATTATTAACCTCATCATCATGACCATGTACACCGAGCTCTCTGACCGCGTAACTCATCATCATCATCATCATCATCAGTGCAATTATTAACCTCATCATCTTCATCATAACCATGTACACCGAGCTCTCTGACCGCGTAAGTCGCCATCATCATCATCATCATCAGTGCAATTATTAACCTCATCATCTTCATCATGACCATGTACACCGAGCTCTCTGACCGCGTCAATCATCATCATCATCATCATCATCAGTGCAATTATTAACCTCATCATCTTCATCATGACCATGTACACCGAGCTCTCTGACCGCGTAAGTCGCCATCATCATCATCATCAGTGCAATTATTAACCTCATCATCTTCATCATGACCATGTACACCGAGCTCTCTGACCGCGTAAGTCGCCATCATCATCATCATCAGTGCAATTATTAACCTCATCATCTTCATCATGACCATGATGTCGTCATCATCCTCGTCTTGAGCTTGTTAAAATGTGCTATTTACGTTGTGGACTCGGATGGCCATATTGGGTGTGTCTGATTGCTGTCTGGTGGCCATATCTGGTGGCCATATTGGGTGTGTCTGATTGCTATCTGGTGGCCATATTGAGTGTGTCTGATTGTTGTCTGATGGCCATATTGGGTGTGTCTGATTGCTGTCTGGTGGCCATATCTGGTGGCCATATTGAGTGTGTCTCTGCTTCTGTGGTGATGTAGGTGTCGTTCGGCTGGAGCTCGGTGAAGATTGACATGAGTGCCGTGAGACGTGTGCACCATCCCATAATGCCTTTCGGTGTGGCGGCCTTCGCAGCGACGCTCTTCGCACTGGGATTGGCTCTCGGCACCACAATCGCCGTGGGGATGCTGTTCGTTATACAGGTGCAAAATTTATTCAGGCCATCTAACCACTTAGAATTATTCAAAAGGAACTATTTCAAAACATTTTAATTTTAAACCCAGTTGCATGGCTGGTTTTCTCAGTAGGGACTCACTACGCTTATGCTGTATTGTAATGCTAGGTGAACGATTCGCCAAGTTTTACAAGTTTGTTTACCATCAAATTGGCTTGGTAATGGTGAAAATGTTGCATAGTGTGCATTTAACACACTTCAACACACTTCAACACACTTCAGCAGCAGTGCAACCCAGTGCTCTCCCGTGCTTTGCTGCTGCTTTGTGTAACTGCTGACATGTGAGTGTTGTGAGCTAACTCGTGTCCTTTTTGTCTCAGATGAAGGTCATTCTGCGGAACAAGACCTCCATAGAGGTGTGGATCGAAGAGAAGGTGAAGTACAGTATGAAGAATGAGTGTTGCCTTCTCATCGCTGTCTGCAATTACATATACAGTACACACACACACATACACACACACACATGTTGCCTTCTCATCGCTGTCTGCAGTTACATACGCACACACACACACACTCCCTATTCAAAGCCTTTATGGATATCTGTCAGTGATGTCACAGGAAGCTTTGTGGATATCTGTCAGTGGTGTCACAGGACGGAACGTACACACACAACATGTTTTAGAACCCACACAGCTACAGAGGTCCGTTGGAACATACAGTAGAGTCTACGGCTGGGTTCTGACTGAGCGGGCCTTCGGTTCCCAACAGGCGCGGGACCGGATCCAGTACTACCAGACGGACGAGCAGTTCATCTTCCCCTACGACCTGGGCTCCCGCTGGGAGAACTTCAAACAGGTGTTCACCTGGTCCGGCTCACCTGAAGGAGACGGCATCGAGTGGCCCATTCACGAGAAGTGCCATCAGTACACACTCACTGTACGTGAGTTCACCCCACACACACACACACACACACACACACACACACACACACACACACCTCAGTACACACCCACTGTATGTCAGCTCACAACACACACACACACACACACACACACACACACACACACACACACTGATCACATTTTTAGCATTTTCAAACACAGCTGTAGCAGTTTAAAATGTACTTGCCATAATACCGTACACAAATACAACTCTATTTCCTCATAAAATTGGCGTGTATGTGGTAATTAGCTTCACTGTTTGCTTGAGTAGCCCAAAGTAGTAATTTATTTATCTCCCACTCTAAAAACGTAAAAGATTCTGGAACACTATGCAGCTTCTCTGAAGTCATTGGTCAGTATATGAAGAGTTTAGTTCCAAAACGCTATATCTCCGTTTTTAAAAACATTAAAAAGTCAGGCTATTTAATTGTGTATTTCAGGTAATATCAATCAAATTGCCGTTGTGTACTTTTGATTGAGTAAAGTTAAATCTATTAACAATACCCAATTACAGTTCTACTGAAATTACTTGGAAACCAAAATGTACAAAAAATTCATTAAAATGGCGGATAAAGCATTT